>NW_025814244.1:0-300000 GCF_018902025.1 Drosophila willistoni
GCGCCGTGAGCTGGAACGTCGTGAGCAGGAGCGTCGTGAAGGAGCGCCGTGAGCGGAACGCGTGAGCAGGAGCGCCGTGAGCAGGAGCGTGTGAGCAGAGCGCGTGAGCAGGAGCGCCGTGAGCAGGAGCGTCGGAAGCATATTTATATAAAAAAAAAAATTTTAGTCTACCACCTTTATATAAAAAAGTATAATTCAGTGCATCATTAATACAGTGGAAATTAAAAAAACAAGTAATAGAGGAAAATTAATCAAAAGCATTACTTTTGCCAGATCGCCCATAGGGAAAGGAAGTCAAATGCTTGTGTGTTCCCCTTGACTTCGACACTCAGTAATCCATGAAGTAATTCCAACGCCGTGGATAGACAACAAAATGAAATCCGGACTATTTATATATGATGTGTTGTTGTGGAGGATCTTGTAATTTTGGTATTGTAAAATTAAGGAAAATAATTTTATTATATTTAGACGGGAAAATAAAATTTAAAATCTTATGCTGACGTAAAGAAAACAAATAAGGAATATAAATGA
Organism: Drosophila willistoni; assembly: GCF_018902025.1. Lineage (NCBI taxonomy): Eukaryota > Metazoa > Arthropoda > Insecta > Diptera > Drosophilidae > Drosophila > Drosophila willistoni. The sequence continues at coordinate 532 of NW_025814244.1, forward strand.
TTTCTGACTGAAACGACTTCATCTTAATGATTCCGAAAAGCGCTCAGTTCATAAGATGCAGAAATATTTTAAAGCGTTTTAAATTTTTAAATGCTTTAAAAGGAGAAGGAATAAATTAAAGCGTTTTAAATTTTTAATATGCTTTAAAGAGAAGGATTAAATTAAAGCGTTTTTAAATTTTTAAATGCTTTAAAGGAGAAGGACCAGGAGAAAGAAGTAAAAACTTGAACTTGTTCCTTGACTGCTGCGAAGCAAGTGAAGTCGATTGTGAGCTGAGGTCGAACGAAAACGTTTAGTGCCAGTGCCCGCTACTGACCACAATTAATATTATCCAGTTTTGGAAAATCATAGAAAGTAGTGTTGGAAAACGTGAAACACACTCGGGTCAAATTTTTGTGTTGCATTTGTAGAGCTTGGAAACTATCGATAGTGGCGTGATTCGATATTTTCAATGTTTTTAGGGCAAAATTTAATTACAATGTAAACACCTATTTATTAAGTAAAAATGATAAAGATTAGTTGTATTGTCGGATTCAATCTTTGGTTTTGCGCAGATGCAACTTGCTCGTTGCATCGCCGGAAGAGAAGAGAGACGCCGTCTCTCGACCTATCGAGGACTTATCGCTAACAATCGATACTTATTACTAACAATCGATACTTATTACTAACAATCGATACTTATTACTCAATCGATACTTATTACTAACAATCGATATATGCATGAGCATTTAACAGACTTTAAATAATTGGAATCTTACAACTCGGCCGTCCTGACGAGGAATCGACCTCGATTCCAATTGGTAACAACGGAGGGGGGTAAATAAGAATCTTAAGTGGCTGGTGTCGCCTTTGTTTGGCTATCAGAAGTGCAATCTTGATCAGGGGCAACCATAGCTTTAATTTGGAGGCTTCTAGGACACCATCATATGGTAGTTGGGTGATTTGGGAGCCCTCTACATCCCGGATAACATATCGGTCATTCGGAAGTTTTTTATGAACCACATACGGACCACGATACCGCCTGATAAGCTTTTTGTTCGTGCCTGCCGAAGTATCCACATTCTTAATAACTACGAAATCCCCCCCTCAAAACTAACGGCAGGGAGGTGATGCTTCGAATAATATTCCGAATTATATTCTTGGGACTTAACAATGTTACGGAAGGCTAATCTCCGGACGTCTACCTCTGAGGCATCGACCTCCTCCGTTCTCTCACCCAACCGTTCGGTTAGTTCATCTACTACCACACCTCGTTGTTCAACACCGAATAGAAGTACGGAAGCGGCAAATTTGGTTGTGGAGTGGCGGAGTTATTCAATGCAAACTCTATGTTCGGCAGTTGTTGGACCCAATCTGCGTGGTCCACAGGTTCCGTCAGTTTACCCAACATGGGGCCCAACACACGGTTAACCCGCTCGACTTGGCCGTTGGCCCGGGGTGAGGCAGTGGCATTCAGCACATGAATTATATTATTGGCCTTCAGAAATTCTTCAAACTCGGAGGAAGTAAAGCAGGTACCTCGATCACTGATGATTCGCGGGGTCTACTGTAATTTGCGAAATACTGAGATTCTAATGTCTGGCATACTTCACGTGAATTAGTCGTGGCGGCAGGGTACAGCTTCACAAATTTGGTGAAAGCGTCAATGACAACCAGAAGATACTTTTTCTTAGAACGTATGGACGGAAGGGGGCCCAAATGGTCAATATGGACGGTATCAAACGGAAGGGCACTTTCGAATACTATGTAGCGTGACACGGTGGTCCGAAGCGGACGCGGAGTAGTAGATACACTTGAGGCAATTTTTAATGTAATTGTTAACATAAGACTTCATACACGGGAACCAGTAATGCTTCTTGATCTGTGCACAACATTTCTCCGTGGCCATATGGCCAAGCTTCTCGTGCACTACTCGTATGACATGATTTATCATTTCGGAAGGGACATAAAGTTGGGGTACACTCGTCGAGGACAGGCGGTACACTACTCCATCTCGCAGTTCGAAATCCGCTATCTCATATTTCTCTAACTCATCTCGGAGTTTGACAATCTCAGGGTCCCGGTTCTGGGTTAACTGCAGTTGGAAGTCAAGGTTTATATCGTCAACGTATGCGGCAGTTTCTATTCTACTTAGAGCATCAGCATGGGGCATACCAACCCCGAGCGGTGTACAATCGTGTAGTTATAGTTTTGCAGGGCCCAGCGAGCAATCTTGGCGGAATGTCCACCATTTCTCAGTGTCAGCGCAAGGGAATTACAATCGGTCACGATTTGAACGGGATGAACTTAAGGTACGTCTCAAAACGTTTTAAGGAATACACTATAGCTAACGTCTCTAGCTCATAACTGTGTAGTTTCGATTCAGCGCGGAGGCCATCTTAGAGAAGTAGGACACTGGGTGTAATTTACCGTCTGTTTGTTTCTGGAGGAGCACTGCTCCGAAACCAATTGAACTAGCATCGCAGTGTAACTCTGTTTCAGACTTCGGGTTGTAAATAGATAACACGGGGGATTCGATCAATTTCAACTTCAGTGTTCGGAAGGCTTCAAGGCATTCATCGGAGAAGACATAAGGGGTATCTTTTCTTAACAATCGGGACAGCGGACACGCAATCTTAGCGAAACCTGATACAAATCGGCGGAAGTATGAGAATAGGCCTAGGCAACGCTCTAATTCCTTGCTATCCCTTGGAATGGGCAAATCCCGTATCGCCTGAATATGAGCTGGTTTAGGCGTGATACCGGCGGAATTGGCTAAGTAGCCCAAGTACTCTAGTTCCCTATACGCAAAACGGCATTCGTCAGCTTCAGGCATAGCCCGTTCACTCTTAACACATACAATATTTCCTTCAGAATCTCAAGGTGGGTTTCAAAGTCATGCGACGCGACTAGAATGTCGTCCATTATATCACCAGTTGACCTCGGTTTATAAATTCCTTAAGGACAAAATAAACGAATCTAGCGAACACGGAAGGGCCATTACAAAGTCCGAAGGGCATGCGTACATATTCAAACTGGCCATCAGGGGTTACAAAGGCAGTATATTTGATTGAGTCTGGGTGCATTTTCACATGGTGGAAACCGTTTTCAAGTCCAAGATAGTGAAGAATGATTTGCCACCCAGATGTTCAATGCAATCATCTAACAGAGGAATCGGAAAATGATCTCGAACTGTAATTTTGTTTAACGGCGTAATCTACACACTTCTTAGGGTGTTGTCCTTTTTGCGTACAGGACAATCGCGCAGCGTAAGAACTACTGTGGCGAATAATGCCAGCTTTCAAGATATCGTCACAAATCTCACGCACCTCGATGCGTTCGTGGTGCGACAGACGGCGGGGCGGCAGAAAATCGGAGTTTGGCTAGTCAATTCTATTTTCATCTCATAGTTCATGCTTGATTAAATCTGGATCAACTTGTACATACGAAGTGGAAATAATAGACTTAAGGGCTGCGGTTTGCTCTTCCCGTAACGCGGGCTCTATATCAAAGTCTAATTCACTGACAGCAGGGAGCTCAATGGAATTTATCGCCATAAGTGCATCGTTCAATGTTTCCGAAGGTACAGCAGAAGTTTCGGAAGGGAGAATCAGACAACAATTCGGCAGGCAAATTTCATTCCTATCACACGGCAGTATCCTCTCTTTTCCATAAATATGTCAAAGGACTTCAGAACAGCAGTAAGTTTTGGATTTATACATTCAGTCGTTTATCATGAGTATCAACGATTCTTTTCATATTCTCTTCCTTCAGTTTACAGAGTCTAATATTAATTTATACAAGATCTCTACCTATAATCATCGGCAGTTCGGTTGCTTGGTTCTCAGGACTTCAAACGTATGTATTGTCTGTGTGTTGCGGAGGCGAACACTACACTGGACTTGGCCTAAGACAGAAGTTGTCTATTCCTAAACCACTGCAGTTCAATGTACGGGGCTAAGACGGCAGTTGGAGGGACTCAGATTGACGGGATAAAACTCTTTGGACTGCCCGAATCCAGGAGGGAAAACATATCTATAAATTCCTATCTTGCACTTCATCACAAACAAAAGCAACACTCACCAGTTGTAAATGGTCTAGTCGATCTCCCGCTTCATCAGCGGCAGCGGCAGTGATATTGGTGCATTCCCAATTCGAGACGGGCAGTTTTTGTAGCTGTGCCCACTATGCCACACTTGAAACATGAATTCGGAGGTCTCATTGGTTCGGGCATTGACTCTTGTAATGCCCCCATCCTGAGCAGTTGAAGCATCTGGTCTCACTCGTGACGGGCCTGACGATTTGTTTCCAGGCGCCACGGCAGTTTGTTGGCTGCGCTTCACACTATTGCTTTGTCTGGAGGTAGCGCCAGCATACGGAGGCGCTCGTAGCGTTCCAGTAGGGGCTCAGTTCACCATTGTCCGAGCTGAGTACAGCATGCCGACTCGAGTAGAGTTGTCCCGCAGTCCATCAATATCAGGTCGACCAGCTCGTTCTCCGGAATCGGAGCATTCATGGCAATCTCCTGCATCTCGATTGCGAATCTTAAACATCCCTCGCCTGCCTTGATGCGCCGGCCACGCAGAGCTGGTACACTTCCTCGATGCTACACGAGCGTCCAAATTCTCGCAAGAGGATTGCCTTCAATCTTCGTAGCTGTGCACCGATACCGTGCGCAGCAGCACCGCCGCCGTACCTTCCAGCATACGACGGCATGCGACCAACGTAGGCGGTCGTTCAACTGCAGAATTTCAAATGCGTCTTCCAGATCGTTCAGCCATTTCTTCACATCGTATCGGTATCCGCTGAAAATCGAGCCACCATCTCTCAATAACACTCACGTCACAGACTTGCTGCCTCGGTGTTGGGATTCGTCAATCCCCTGCTGCAGTTTGCGGATTTGATGCTGTAGCTGTAGCAACTCATGTTGTTTCGCAGCGTCACCAGTTGCTCATCCAGGCTGGGGGAGGCGGAAGTGGCCGGTGTGATGGCGGCCGCGGCAGTCGATACGGAGGGCACTAAACGGGCATCTCTTCCCATGGGTCCTCGTCGGACCAGGGCGGGGCGGCGAGCGAGGCCGCAGCCCGCATGGCAGACATATAGTCGGCGGTACAGCAGTGGCAGCGGGTGCAACGGCGGCAGCGGTGGTGGCTACAGCAGTGGCAGCGGGTGCAGGCGGTGGGTACAGCAGTGGCAGCGGGTGCAGCAGTGGCAGCGGCGGCAGGTACCGTAATGGATGCGACAGCAGCGGCGGCGGGTACAGCGGTGGCAGCGGCGGTGGGTACAGCAGTGGTAGCGGGTGCAGCGCGTGGGTACAGCAGTGGCAGCGCGGCAGTACCGTAATGGATGCACAGCAGCGGCGGCGGGTACAGCCGGTGGCAGCGGCGGTGGGTACAGCAGTGCAGCGGCGGCGGGTACAGCAGTGGCAGCGGTGGTGGGTACAGCAGTGGCAGCGGGCCAGCATGCCGCGGCAGGTACCGTAATGGATGCGACGGCAGCGGCGGCGGGTACAGCAGTGGCAGTGGCAGCGGGTCCAGCAGTGGCAGCGGGTGGCAGTGCAGTGGCAGCGGTACAGCAGTGGCAGCGGGTACAGCAGTGGCAGCGGCGGCGGGTACAGCAGTGCAGCGGCGGCGGTACAGCAGGCAGCTATGGGTACAGCAGTGGCAGCGGCGGCAGGTACCGTAATGGATGCGACGGCAGCGGCGGCGGGTACAGCAGTGGCGCGGTCCAGCAGTGGCAGCGGTGCAGCAGTGGCAGCGGCGGCGGGTACAGCAGTGGCAGCGGGGTGCAGAGGCGGCAGTCTGCAGAGGTGGCCTGTAAGCGGCGGACACCGCAGCGGAGGGTACAGCAGGGCGGTGCGGCGGCAGCGGTTACAACAGGGCGATATAGCCGCAGCGGGCCGGCAAGGGCGAGTATGGCGCAGTTGCACAGCAGGAGCGAGTATGGCAGCAGTGGCCAGCAGGGTAAGCATATCAGCAGTTGCCCAGCATGGCGAGTATGGCAGCAGTTGGCCGGCAGGGGCGAATATGTCAGCAGTTGGCCCAGCGGGGCGAATATGTCAGCAGTTGGCACAGCAGGAGCGATATGGCAGCAGTTGGCCCAGCAGGGGCAAGCATTCAGCAGTTGGCCCAACATGGGCGAGTATGGCAGCAGTTGGCCCAGCGGCGCGGGCCCGGCAGGACGAATGTGGCATCAGTTAGCCCAGCAGTGGCTCGTATGGCGGCAGTTGGCCCAGCGTCGGCGGGCCCGGCAGGGGCGAGCATGTCAGCAGTTGGCCCAGCATGGGCGAGTATGGCAGCAGTTGGCCCACCAGCGGCGGGCCCGGCAGGGGCGAATGTGGCATCAGTTAGCCCGGCAGGGGCTCGTATGGCGGCAGTGCCCAGCAGCGGCGGGCCGGCAGAGGCGAGTATATCAGCAGTTGGCCCAGCACGCGGCCGCAGGGGCGAGTATATCAGCAGTTGGCCCAGCAGCGGCGGCCGGCAGGGCGCGGTGTGTCAGCAGTCGGCACAGCGGTTCTCGGTACTGCAGCGGTAGTCACCGCAGTGGGTGCACTAACAGCGGTGGGCGTGGAGGCGGCCGTCCTAGATTTGGAACGTGTGGCGTGCCGTGTCCCGAAATATGTATCCTTTCGGGTGGTCATCCGACTTCTGAGTTGTAACACCTATTTATTAAGTAAAAATGATAAAGATTAGTTTGTATTCGTCGGATTCAATCTTTGGGTTTTTCGCAGATGCAACTGCTCGTTGCATCGCCGGAAGAGAAGAGAGACGCCGTCTCTCGACCTATCGAGACTTATCGCTAACAATCGATACTCATTCCTAACAATCGATACTTATTACTAACAATCGATACTTATTACTACAATCGATACTTATTACTAACAATCGATATATATACATGAGCATTTAACAGACTTTAAATAATTGGAATCTTACAACAATGAGTATCATTTTCAAAAAAAATGAATACAATTTTGCTTAACCTAATATTAATAACCAAAATTATATAGTTTTAGCCTTTCAAGTTATATAAATATTTACCAATTAATTATCAAAAAAAAAATTTACCTGTTTTGATTTTGTTTGAATTAAATGGCCCGCCGTTCTGGGCCAACTGCCGCCACACTCGCCCCTGCCGGGCCCGGCGCTGCTGGGCTAACTGATGCCACATTCGCCCCTGCCGGGCCCGCCGCTGCTGGGCTAACTGATGCCACATTCGCCCCTGCCGGGCCCGCCGCTGCTGGGCCAACTGCTGATGTGAAGAAATGGCTGAACGATCTGGAAGACGCATTTGAAATTCTGCAGTTGAACGACCGCCTACGGTTGGTCGCATGCCGTCGTATGCTGGAAGGTACGGCGGCGGTGCTGCTGCGCACGGTATCGGTGCACAGCTACGAAGAATTGAAGGCAATCCTCTTGCGAGAATTTGGACGCTCGTGTAGCATCGAGGAAGTGTACCACGCTCTGCGTGGCCGGCGCATCAAGGCAGGCGAGGGATGTTTAAGATTCGCAATCGAGATGCAGGAGATTGCCATGAATGCTCCGATTCCGGAGAACGAGCTGGTCGACCTGATCATTGATGGACTGCGGGACAACTCTACTCGAGTCGGCATGCTGTACTCAGCTCGGACAATGGCTGAACTGAAGCCCCTACTGGAACGCTACGAGCGCCTCCGTATGCTGGCCGCTGCCTCCAGACAAGGCAATAGTGTGAAGGCGCAGCCAACAACAACTGCCGTGGCGCCTGGAAACAAATCGTCAGGCACCGTCACGAGTGAGACCAGATGCTTCAACTGCTCAGGATGGGGGCATTACAAGAGTCAATGCCCGAAACCAATGAGACCTCCGAATTCATGTTTCAAGTGTGGCATAGTGGGCCACAGCTACAAAAACTGCCCGTCTCGAATTGGGAATGCCACCAATATCACTGCCGCCGCCGCTGATGAAGCGGGAGATCGACTAGACCATTTACAACTGGTGAGTGTTGCTTTTGTTTGTGATGAAGTGCAAGATAGGAAATTTATAGATATGTTTTCCCTCCTGGATTCGGGCAGTCCAAAGAGTTTTATCCGTCAATCTGAAGTCCCCTCCAACTGCCGTCTTAGCCCCCGTACATTGAACTGCCGTGGTTTAGGAAATAGCCAACTTCTGTCATTAGGCCAAGTCCAGTGTAGTGTGCGCCTCCGCAACACACAGACAATACATACATTTGAAGTCCTGACGAACCAAGCAACCGAACTGCCGATGATTATAGGTAGAGATCTTCTGTATAAAATTAATATTAGACTCTGTAAACTGAAGGAACGAGAATATGAAAAAGAATCGTTGATACTCATGAATAAACCGACTGAATGTATAAATCCAAAACTTACTGCTGTTCTGAAGTCCTTTGACATATTTATGGAAAAGAGAGTGATACTGCCGTGTGATAGGAATGAGATTGTATCTGCCGAATTGTTGTCTGATTCTCCCCTTCCGAAAACTTCTGCTGTACCTTCGGAAACATTGAACGATTGCACTTATGGCGATAAATTCCATTGAGCTCCCTGCTGTCAGTGAATTATACTTTGATATAGAGCCCGCGTTACGGGAAGAGCAAACCGCAGCCCTTAAGTCTACTATTTCCACTTCGTATGTACAAGTTGATCCAGATTTAATCAAGCCCATGAACTATGAGATGAAAATAGAATTGACTAGCCAAACTCCGATTTTCTGCCGCCCCCGCCGTCTGTCGCACCACGAACGCATCGAGGTGCGTGAGATTTGTGACGATCTCTTGAAAGCTGGCATTATTCGCCACAGTAGTTCCCCTTACGCTGCCGCGATTGTCCCTGTACGCAAAAAGGACAACACCCTAAGAAAGTGTGTAGATTACCGCCCGTTAAACAAAATTACAGTTCGAGATCATTTTCCGATTCCTCTGTTAGATGATTGCATTGAACATCTGGGTGGCAAATCATTCTTCACTATCTTGGACTTGAAGAACGGTTTCCACCATGTGAAAATGCACCCAGACTCAATCAAATATACTGCCTTTGTAACCCCTGATGGCCAGTTTGAATATGTACGCATGCCCTTCGGACTTTGTAATGGCCCTTCCGTGTTCGCTAGATTCGTTTATTTTGTCCTTAAGGAATTTATAAACCGAGGTCAACTGGTGATATATATGGACGACATTCTAGTCGCGTCGCATGACTTTGAAACCCACCTTGAGATTCTGAAGGAAATATTGTATGTGTTAAGAGTGAACGGGCTATGCCTGAAGCTGACGAAATGCCGTTTTGCGTATAGGGAACTAGAGTACTTGGGCTACTTAGCCAATTCCGCCGGTATCACGCCTAAACCAGCTCATATTCAGGCGATACGGGATTTGCCCATTCCAAGGGATAGCAAGGAATTAGAGCGTTGCCTAGGCCTATTCTCATACTTCCGCCGATTTGTATCAGGTTTCGCTAAGATTGCGTGTCCGCTGTCCCGATTGTTAAGAAAAGATACCCCTTATGTCCTCTCCGATGAATGTCTTGAAGCTTTCCGAACACTGAAGTTGAAATTGATCGAATCCCCCGTGTTATCTATTTACAACCCGAAGTCTCAAACAGAGTTACACTGCGATGCTAGTTCAATTGGTTTCGGAGCAGTGCTCCTCCAGAAACAAACAGACGGTAAATTACACCCAGTTTCCTACTTCTCTAAGATGGCCTCCGCCGCTGAATCGAAACTACACAGTTATGAGCTAGAGATGTTAGCTATAGTGTATTCCTTAAAACGTTTTGAGACGTACCTTAAGTTCATCCCGTTCAAAATCGTGACCGATTGTAATTCCCTTGCGCTGACACTGAGAAATGGTGGACATTCCGCCAAGATTGCTCGCTGGGCCCTGCCAAAACTATAACTACACGATTGTACACCGCTCGGGGGTTGGTATGCCCCATGCTGATGCTCTAAGTAGAATAGAAACTGCCGCATACGTTGACGATATAAACCTTGACTTCCAACTGCAGTTAACCCAGAACCGGGACCCTGAGATTGTCAAAATCCGAGATGAGTTAGAGAAATATGAGATAGCGGATTTCGAACTGCGAGATGGAGTAGTGTACCGCCTGTCCTCGACGAGTGTACCCCAACTTTATGTCCCTTCCGAAATGATAAATCATGTCATACGAGTAGTGCACGAGAAGCTTGGCCATATGGCCACGGAGAAATGTTGTGCACAGATCAAGAAGCATTACTGGTTCCCGTGTATGAAGTCTTATGTTAACAATTACATTAAAATTGCCTCAAGTGTATCTACTACTCCGCGTCCGCTTCGGACCACCGTGTCACGCTCCATAGTATTCCGAAAGTGCCCCTTCCGTTTGATACCGTCCATATTGACCATTTGTGCCCCCTTCCGTCCATACGTTCTAAGAAAAAGTATCTTCTGGTTGTCATTGACGCTTTCACCAAATTTGTGAAGCTGTACCCTGCCGCCACGACTAATTCACGTGAAGTATGGCAGACATTAGAATCTCAGTATTTCGCAAATTACAGTAGACCCCGCCGAATCATCAGCGATCGAGGTACCTGCTTTACTTCCTCCGAGTTTGAAGAATTTCTGAAGGCCAATAATATAATTCATGTGCTGAATGCCACTGCCTCACCCCGGGCCAACGGCCAAGTCGAGCGGGTTAACCGTGTGTTGGGCCCCATGTTGGGTAAACTGACGGAACCTGTGGACCACGCAGATTGGGTCCAACAACTGCCGAACATAGAGTTCGCATTGAATAACTCCGTCCACTCCACAACCAAATTTGCCGCTTCCGTACTTCTATTCGGTGTTGAACAACGAGGTGTGGTAGTAGATGAACTAACCGAACGGTTGGGTGAGAGAACAAAGGAGGTCGATGCCTCAGAGATAAGGTTAAGTCCCAAGAATATAATTCGGAATATTATTCGAAGCATCACCTCCCTGCCGTTAGTTTTGAGGAGGGGGATTTCGTAGTTATTAAGAATGTGGATACTTCGGCAGGCACGAACAAAAAGCTTATCAGGCGGTATCGTGGTCCGTATGTGGTTCATAAAAAACTTCCGAATGACCGATATGTTATCCGGGATGTAGAGGGCTTCCAAATCACCCAACTACCATATGATGGGGTCCTAGAAGCCTCCAAATTAAAGCTATGGGTTGCCCCTGATCAAGATTGCACTTCTGATAGCCAAACAAAGGCGACACCAGCCACTTAAGATTCTTATTTACCCCCCCCCCCCCTCCGTTGTTACCAATTGGAATCGAGGTCGATTCCTCGTCAGGACGGCCAAGTTGTAAGATTCCAATTATTCAAAGTCTGTTAAATGCTCATGCATGTATCGATTGTTAGTAATAAGTATCGATTGTTAGTAATAAGTATCGATTGTTAGTAATAAGTATCGATTGTTAGCGATAAGTCCTCGATAGGTTGAGAGACGGTGTCTCTCTTCTCTTCCGGCGATGCAACGAGCAAGTTGCATCTGCGCAAAACCCAAAGATTAAATCCGACCAATACAAACCAATCTTTATCATTTTTACTTAATAATAAGGTGTTTACATAACATAGATTAGTTTTCAGACTTTTAAATTTATGGAGATCAACTCTTAAAACCAAAATTAAAAGAAAGCAAAGAAAAACATTTAACATAAATTTTACTCCATCCAAGCGTTTCTTTTCAATTGTTGTGTAACTATTACATATGTATGTTATACTATCGATAGTGGCCAAAAACAATCGATGGTGGTAAATATTCGATACCTCGATAGTGCCATCGATAGTTCCCCAGCTTAAGTATTCGTAAAATATCGATAAAAATAAAAGTCAATCGAACCACGTGAATTTAACAATAAGACATTCTTTTCTTTGTTGTAAAATTATTATCTTATTTGGATTAAAATTCATTCACAATAAGCGCAAAGTAAGTTTCTTAAAGTATTTTTGCTGTATATATGTATATAATTTCCAGTTTTGACTTTACGATTACATCACTCAATTTTATGGCGTATCACCTGGATGATTCCTTTCGACTAACTAATAAACTTACCAGCAGGAGGCACAGGACTCGACTCGGCAAAGGAATCTTCATTTGCAACATTTTCATTGGCATCTTTTGTCGGTTTGTTGTCTGCTGCTGTTGCTCCCCAGTAATAAAATGCTAATGAATTAACTTTAGAAGGAACTTTGCAATATTCTCCTTTTGCGAGAACCTCCGCTCCTTTGACTGCATTAAATTTAATGAACTCTCTTATTAAATTGGTTCGAAATTAAGTAAAACGGAATTATGCATTCCCCTTCCATTCTTCCTTCCATCAAAGTCAACAGTAAATATTTAAATTTTCATCACCTTTTTGTCTAAACACTGAAATTGAAATTGTATTTGAAATAGTTGACAAATATTAGACAAATATTTAACTACATTATAGAGTAGTGAGTGAAGGGCAAGAGCAGAGCATCAAATGAAAGGGCACCAACCGAACCACTACCACCGGGCCGGAAGTCGGCAAAAGCAATTTCCTAGTCCTAGAATTTGATTTTGTTTACCTAAACTCAAAAGATACAATTTTTGCAGCTAATGAAATGCAATTTGGTTAAAAGGAGAAGGAACCAGACCACAACAGGTAGAAGTAAGGCAAATAATCAACTCTCAGACATAACAATATAGCATAGGATATGGCCATATAAAAAACAAAATAAAATCATATTTAGCCTTTAGATTTCTAAAAAATATATATATGATATATATGTATATTGCAATGATAAACTTGTAAAAGTTAGAGATAAGCTCACATTTCGAAATATCTTGAAAGGTTAAAAAAGCAAAAAATGAAAATGCAGTTTTTTGGAGCAAGCCAATAAAATTTTCGGAAAAAACATACAAAATAATATCGAAAATTTGGAATTTAGAATTTGATTTGTAACAAATTTTTGGTTACGTTTCAAATTTTTTTATATTTTGAAGTTAAGAGATAATAAGGAAGAATAACAAATATATTGTTTTATACCTTTATGGGTATATGAAATATATCAGAAAAACCAGAGTTGAATCAATATATCCCTGGCCTTATCGAAGTCTCTATACCCTGTAAGAAATTCTTAGTAGCTTTAAGCTAATAATTATGAGTAAACAACGAGCAAAGTTCTATTAAGTATCAAAAGTCGGAGAATTATAATGGCATTATTCAATTTACTCAATTTACATCGAGCTTGTTTCTTTATAATTTCAATATACTTTGTTTTACAGGGTAAAAGAGGTTGATTGTTGATTTTTAAGCCTTGGAGTGGGAATAAAAAATGAAATTTTAAGAGCCAAAATATTTGCTTAAAATCTTTATAGTTTTCAATGAGCTGTAAAAATATGGGTACGAAAAAATCAGATTTTAATATACGGAAGACACAACTAATGACTATTTTAAGTGTGCATGCAAATTGCCTATTGAAAATTTATAACAAATAAAATTAATTCACAAATTCAAATAATAGCTTCAAGTTTAAAGGGCCAACAAGATATCAACTGTGTAGCAGTCTTAAAATTACTTCCAACTCTTTTAGGTTCTAAAAAATTAATTGTGGAAATACATGACGTTTCTTTTCAATGCTAAAGTATTGTTTAAATACATATTCTCTCTTATTCGAAACTTTGAGTTATCCTCTAGCGCCAAATGCCTTGATCTTGAGACGCACACCCATTATTATCAAAGTTTTTTAGCTCCAAAATTTCTAGGGAAAAGTATCAGCGTATTCACCTAAAAGAAGTTTGCTTTATTTCTTCCGTGTCATCCGAGTTTCTCTTCACAATACCTTGAATGACCGAGGTTCTACTGTAGAATTGTATTTTTAAAACATTCCCTAACAAGGGGAAGTTTAGGTACGCGAATCTGCGACTGCAAGTTGTCAGAAGCTCCTTTTGCCCTAATAAGTATGCTATAGTTTACTGAAAACCTTGTTTTTACTTTCAGTTTTCCGTATAGTTTTTTCAAAGAGAATTTCGCGTAATATTTCATTTGAAATGTATCAATACTAAAAGGACGAAAAAGTAAAGACTTCAAATTGTAAAGCATTTGAGAGGGGTTTTTAATATTAAAGCTCCTTTAAATAAAATGTTACACAAAACAAGTGAATCAAATGCTGAAATGAACGCGAAACTTAAGCCGCAGATCTGCATAGTCAGTTATAGACACTTAAATGCCAGTCAAAATTGGATTTGGGCCCAATCTCCCCTCTCCCTTCTCTTCGTTTCCTCTCAGTCAAAACCAAGCCAATTCCCCAGCTGCACATTAAAGTGGTGAATAAAATCACTGTATAGAGAAAGAGGCAGTAGTGGGGAGGTGTGAGTATGTGTCATGTGTGTGGTGTGTGTGTTGGATGTTAGTGTGTCATTTTTTTATGCTTATTTAAAAAAGTGTCCAGAAGTTTTGTGATTTTGATAAACAGACAGAGAGAAAAAGTGGAAGTAAAAAGCAAAATGATAGCAAAAAAGGAAAATGTGGATAAGCTCGTGAGCTCAGATAAAGAAAAACTCACAGAGAACAAAAAAAAACACACATTTATGCAAGTCACATACGCCACACAGCTTTTAATAATGAAAACAACGAGCTGTGCTCTCCTTAATATGAAAAAACATAGAAGCAAACCAAAAGGAAACCAAAAGTAATCCATATATAGGCAAGAAATACAGAATGATAAGGATAAAAACGATTGCGTAGGGACAGAAGGCGGGGGAGGAAGGTGTAGTCAGGAAGGGATGTAGACGTGTGTGTGAATGTCTTTATATAGTCATATGTGTATGTGTGTGTAGGGCAAAAGAATTGCCTTAGTTCCCTTTCTCTCGTTCTCCCTCAAGATGTAAGATGTTTAACAAATTTTAAAGCATTTGTTCGTCATTTAAATTTTTGAAATTCACTTAAATTGAAAATTTTCGTAATTATTCGTTGTATCAAAACCTTTCAGGTTTTCCCAATGAATCAACCTTTAAACATTATGTTTAATGGAGAGAGTTCTAATTTAGTAGAGATGAAACAATGAACAAGAGTATTTGAGATAGATTAATTGGCAAATAACTAATCAACTTCCAATATACATGGGTTGGATTTGTTATATATCAAAAAATCAATTAAGTGTACTAGATTTGTGTACAATTCGGACCTTTTGGCAGATTATTCCGATAGTAATCTAAGACTAGTCAATTTAGGCAAGTTTAATAACATTAAATGATCTCTCTGAAGAAACTTTAGCATTAATTCTCATTTAGATCAGACTTTATTAAGAATTGTAATACTAAAATAATAAATAAAATATTCCAACTAACATCAGGGAAGATCATGCGCATGATTTAACATTCTTACAGTAGCCACATTTGACAATATCAACATATATAAACTGATCTGGACTGTAGCTATAATTCTTGATTCTTTCAAATTTGGCAGAGCGTATACGTTTATAGATATTCAGCGAGTCCATGAGAAAACAAAATTTGCCACAAACACATTTTGGTGTCTCGGCTATCAGTTTGATCAGTATGGCAGGTAGTGAGTATATAGGCAGTTTAAATTGGTCGACTGAACGAGCTGCTTGCAGCCAGAGCGGCTGAGGGGAGCATTGGGTCCTTGTGTTTGCCTCAGTGGTGCCCTCGAGACGTTGAACATCCAGATGATTGGGTCCTTTAAATGCATTGCCACAAACATCTAGGGTATTAATGTGTAGGTCTTCTAGGGCAGCTGGCAGAGACTCCAATTTATTGTCCGATACATAAAGCGAGTGCAACTTCTTCAGTCGTCGCATGGCAAAGGGTAAAAATGTTAGATTATTGTGATTTAGATTCAAATGAACCAGCTTTTGGCATTTAACCACCAGATAAATCCAATTCACAAAGAGATTCACTCAATTTGATGCCATTTAGAAATGACCAATCGTTCAGTTCTCCCAGACAATTCCCAAGAAGTACGAGTTTCGTCAGGGGCAGACGTCCCAACTCCACGGGTATCTGAAAAAAATATAATTTCCAGTTCCTTTTTTGTATTCCCTGTTGCAATGTAAAATAATTATTATTATTATTTTTATTTTGTTTGTTTTTTCATACCATTTGAATCCAGGGCGCTATGTTTGTAGCCTATGGCCAAAGTGGATTTAACTGCCCGCGGCGTACGATTCGCTTGGGTCACACGATTCACCACTTGCACCTCACAGAGGATTTTCATTTTAAACTTGTGGTATAAACTTAAAAAATGAAAAAATATAAAATCAAACCAATTAACGCGGAAAAAAATAGGAAGGTTGCCACATCAACGTCTCCGCCTATCGATAATAAATCGATTTCTTAGATTGAATGGAGGGAAAATTAAAATTTTGTTTGACATAAGAATAAAAGTTGCTTGACTAAAAGCAAGAGTAGTTAATCGCATTAACATAATCAAATAATGGCTGAAGCACTTCGACTATTCAGGAAAAACAATGTCCTTGGAAATCATATATTTTGGAATCCTGAAATATAAATTACAAACATTCTTATCACAATCAAAATGAAAGAGAAAAGTTTGCAGTTGTATACCTCCTTCAAGAATAATGACAATAAATCTTCGTTTCTATTTATTCAAGATGAAGGTTGCCCCGTAGTCCTTAAGCCCTTTCAGTTGAGATTAATTGCGTGTTGATCCAAATAAAGATGAGTGATGTTCTTCAATTCCAATTGATTTCAAGTTCTTGAGTTCCATTTATCCAATAGGTAGTCATCTGGGCAAAATCCCAAGTTAATCTAAACAGGAGACTCTAAGATTAGAAGCATTTTTGATCTAAAAGATATTATAAACAGATTAACAAGATCACAGTACTATGAGCTTTTTCTTTCATTTACTTATTCATAATATTTAATTATTAATTCCACTTTTTGTTTGGCACATTGGCATAATAGGCTAATATCAGTTAATTAGAGCTGAGAATAGGTTCTTACATTGGTTGCTTATACTATAATTGTTGCCACATATGACAACATCAGAATAGATCATGTGCTCTCGACTATAGGTAAGATTTTTAATATTTACAAATTTCGGTTGACCAACACGTTCGATAATGTGCTTCTTGTCTAAAGCATCGCACAATTTGCCACAGGAACATTTTGGTGCCTCGGCAATTAGTTGAATGAGTAAGGCTGGCAGGGAATCGATTGGCAGTTCATATTAGGCCACAGCTTGAAGCCAGAGAGGTTCAGGCGAATGAGTTGAAGCTCCGTCCGCATCGGAAGCAAAGGCCAGGCGATGAGCCTCCAAGACATTGAGACCCTTGAATGAATTACGCCAAATTATTGTAATTGAGATTCAAATTAACCAATTTGTGGCACTTGACCACAGGCAAAGGCAAACATGTCAAATCGTTGGCCGATAAATCCAATTCGCGCAGGGAGTCTCGTAATTTGCTGCCATTTAGAAATGACCAATCATCCATTTCACCCAGATTATTGTCATGGAGGACGAGCTTGCTCAAGTGTAATCTCCCCAGTTCAACAGGTAACTGGAAATTTAAATTTAGTTTTGAAGATGCTAAAAGTTGTCTTTTCATTTATTTCCTTACCTTACGCAACTTATTGTTGGATACATCCAGGTGGGTTAGATTCCGTAAGGAGCATATATGATAGCTCAATTTAACCGATTGCGTATTGTCTATTGTTAGGGATTGTAGATATCGAGGAAAGACCTTGATGGGATAGTCACTGTGACGATTTATAGCCATTTTCGTCTGTAACTTTGATTTTTGTGCCATGGCAGTGACTGTATTTAGTCTCAAATTGATGACATCCTTGCCTTCCATACCCAGTTTAAGCGTCTGCAGGAATCCCTTCAGCTGAATGGGATCACATTTAATCAACAGATTCAGTGAGGGCTTCTTGAAAGCAATCGTTGCTTTGCCATCCAAAACGTATTTCGTGTGAATAGTTTGGATATTGTCTGTTGGTGTTTAGATTATATAAAATAAGCTAACATTAAGCCAATTATAATATAGAACGAATGGAAATGTATGTTAATATTAAGTATGTAACCCGATTATAGATATCGATGGCTCATCAGTCATAAGTAGAAATGATATGGTCAGCAGTAAACAATAAAGACCTAGTTAATCAATAAAAAAGTACTTTGCTGACCTAACACTATGCACTGGTGAGCTCGCTATTTTGTACTATAAAAGAAATGCATTATTCTTAGTAAGATCAGATACCAATTGTAGCTACATCGGGTGTGCATCGCTGTGTCTTTGGCCCCCATCTCTACCTTTGTAATCTCACTCCGAGGTCCACCCAATTTATGTGTTGGTTGCGACAACCTTTAGTCACTGGTTTATGTGCTAGTGCCTAGATATATATATAAATAAATAAACATTTAATAACTTCAAGAAACACTAACGTCTTTCATTGAACATTTTGGTGACCCCGACATTGGCGGCTCCAAGTTAAAAGAATAACAGACTTGGTGAAACCGTCATCAAGCGAGAACATTTGGTCAACTCAGGCGACCAATCTCTCAACAAAAAGGAAACTGGTCAACTAGGCGACTACTTTCTTTGCACGCTTTGGACACGATAATCCTAAGCGAGGGCACAAATTGATGAACATCTCACATCAATCTGGGGTCCCGACTAAAAACATCGCAATTGATTAACTTGGCAATCATTGCGTAGCCACCTTGGCGAATAAAAAAGATTTATTGGAAAACTAGGAGTTGGTTTTCCGCAACGGGGTAGCAGTGCATACCCATTGAAAAAAAAAAGTTGATCAACTAGGCGATCACTTTATAAAAAACATTTAACAACGATTTGTGTCAACGAGGCGACCAAATCATAAAAAGTTATTTTTATATAAAAAATAAAGTTTGATCAACTCAACTCTGTTGCATTCCCTGGCGTCAGCAATATCTGACCTAGTTAACTCGGTCAGTAACCCAGGTAGTACGCACGAGTATAGATTTTGGCATTGATCAGCAATTTTTTAAACAAAGAAAAGAAACTCAAAAATTGGTTTGACTGTCGTGGCAGTTATCAGTGTAAAAGAATAGGTATATTGGAAATAAAAATAAAACTATTGTTAAAACACTAATCAAAAGGCAACTTCGATTTATTTCTTATTCTTATTTGTGCTACACTTGACCAATTTTAGGAACGAGTCGGAGCGTTCCCTGTCTTTGACAAAATAAATAAACTCCCATCGGGTCAAGTACTAGTACAGATAAGCAATTACATAAGAATATAAAAGAACATGGAGGAGTTTTATAAACAGCAGACAGAACGAGGAGAGGCAATCCAGGCCTTTATTCGGAATACCAAAAAGATTCTTTCGCCAGGAAAACGAAGCCATCTTATTTCGAGGAGAAACTTGAGCTCCTGGAATACATGTGGGAGAACTTCGAGAAAAGTCATCAGGAGTTGATGGACAAATTAAATAACGTGCCAACTGAAGATGACTACTTTGTAACGGACTATTTCAGCAAAATGAAGACGGTTGTATCTAATATAGTGGAAGATTGGAAGGACCATTTGGCAAAAATAAAGCTAGAGAGGCAAGCTCGCCAACGAGAGGAAGAGCGAGTCATGATCAAACCACTGGTTCGTAAGCAAAGTGCTCTGCTGGAGTCATTGTCCAGGACATTAAGACAAATTGTGCCTGAAGATAAAATGACTTACAAATCGGTAGTCGACAAATTATGGATACAAATTGAAGAAATCCATTATGAGATTCATCGGCTAGCTGAAAATCCAGCCGAAGCCGGATACAATATAGCTACGTTTGTGGCCGCAGAAAATACAATGCTGAAATTCTGTGTGGCACCAGCAGAAAATGTAGTGATACAATCACCACCTGTATTGCAATCGATACAATCATTGCAACTACCCAAAATTCCCATTCCAAAATTTGATGGGGATTATCTGAAATGGCAACAATTTCACGACATCTATAAAAAGGTGGTTCATGAGTCAAATGCATCCACGATAGAGAAAATGTGGTACTTAAAATCAAACCTTTCTGGAGAAGCAGAGAGATTGATACGGCACCTGGAATTAACAGAAGCCAATTACAACACTGCTTGGTCAGTGTTGCAGGAACGTTTTAATAACAAACGAGTTCTAGTAACAGCCATACTGGCAAAGCTGTTTGATCACCCAAATGTGGGAAATGACGCAGCTTCTATAAAGAATTTGCATGATAACATTTTTGAATCATTGCAAGCCTTAAAAAATGTAGGCGTCAATTTGGAATCGTCAGATGCTGTCATAATGTTTCATATGACAAGAAAATTGGATAGATTCAACCACGCACTATATGAGCAATCTCTTTCCAACACAAGGGATCTGCAGGAAGTAAAGGACTTCCTATCCTTCTTGGAACAGCGCTTCCTAACATTAGAGGCGATTGGGAAACCAAGAAACGAAAATCGCAGCATTGAAAAACCAAGTCCAAGGAAGACATGCGCAACAGCATCTGGGACAAACAGTACCCTGTGTGCTTTCTGCGAAAGAGCAAAGCACAAACTCTTCCAATGTGAAAAGTTCAAAATCAAATCCGCAGCAGAGCGGCTTAATTGGGTGCAGAGACACAAATTGTGTGTCAATTGCTTCAAGCCGGACCATATGGCAAAAAATTGCTCTTGGAGGGGATGCTTTAAATGCGATAAAAAACATAACACAATGTTGCATTTAGAAACAGGCAACCAAATTGCTACATCTGCTTCTGCAGCTTCTGCGTATGGAATTGGCAGAAAATACACCCTGTTGGCAACGGCCAAGGTAGTGGTAAAAGGGATCAATGAAAGGAAAGGAGAATTTCGAGCACTCCTGGATAGCGGCTCTCAAGTAAATCTCGTCTCAGAGAGACTGGTAAAGAAGTTATCGTTAAAAATTAGCGAGACTCATGTGCATATAAATGGAGTGGGTGGTCAACCACAGATAAGCAAGGCGCGAGTAAGCTTGGTTGTAAGGTCAAGATACAACAAGTTCGCAATGCTAGTTGAGGCATTTGTATTGCCACACATAATAGGTGACCAACCCACAGAACAAATAACGCAGAAAGTCACATTACCAGACAACATTCAATTAGCGGACCCAACATTTGATAAACCCGGAAAAATTGATATGCTGTTGGGAGCTGATGATCACTATGCTATACTGCTACCAGAAAGGAGACGGGGCAATCGAAACCGTCCAACATTACAAAACTCAGAGTTTGGATGGATTGTTGCTGGCAGAATTAATATGTCAACGTCAGCTTCAATCACATGTATGGTAGGCATGACGAATCCAGAGGAATCACTGGAAAGATTCTGGCAGCTAGCTAACACACTAGAGCCAATAAAAAGGTACAGGAGTCCGGAGGAAGAGTATTGTGAAAAATTCTTCCTCGATAACCTACACACGGCGGCGGACAATCGACTAATTGTAAAGCTTCCATTTGCTGAAGAGGCGTCATCTCTTGGAGAATCTCGGGAAGTAGCCATAAGAAGATTCATGTCATTAGAGAGGCGAATGAACCCTGACATAAAAAAGGAGTATGTAAAATTTATGTCAGAATATGAACAGCTTGGACATATGAAGCAAGTAATGGTAGAACAAATTCCCAAGAACCATTACTTTATACCGCATCATTGTGTACTAAAACCAGAAAGTACCACCACCAAGCTTAGAGTGGTATTTGATGCATCATGCAATACGTCATCAGGAAAATCACTGAACGACATTTTATATCCTGGACCAGTTGTACAGAGTCAACTCTTCTCAATTCTTCTGCGGTTCAGGACCCACAAATATGTGTTTACGGCAGATATTGAAAAAATGTATCGTCAAGTTTGGATAAACCCTGCCGATCAATTCAATCAGATGATTGTGTGGAGAGAGGATCCAAGTCAAGAACTAAAGTTTTATCGTTTAAAAACGGTGACTTATGGAACCACGTCAGCCCCATATTTAGCGACGAAGTGTCTGGAATATTTGGCACTGAAAAACATTGAAAAATTGTCGGCTGGAGCATCAGCATTAAAAAATGACTTTTATGTTGATGATTGTCTCACAGGAGCAGACAGTTTACCAGAAGCCCTGCAAATAAGACAAGAGCTTCTAGAAATCTTGAAACCTAAGGGTTTCAACTTACGAAAATGGTGTTCAAATAGCAGTCAACTTCTAAAGGAAATTCCAAAGGAAGATACGATTGCCGACATCAATCTCGGTGACACACTGGAACAAACAAGTGTCAAAACATTGGGAATCATATGGGCACCCAAAGAAGACCAATTATGTGGAAAGGCTCAAAGACATACAAAAGGAATAACCAGACGAGTGGTGCTATCCGAAGTCGGTCAAATCTTTGATCCTCTAGGACTGTTCGCACCGGTAGTGGTAAGAGCGAAAATGTTTCTTCAACATGTTGCTACCGAACGAATTGAGATGGATGGTGACCTACCGCCGTATTTGGAGAAGCAATGGGAAGCTTATCGAGAGGATGTACAGGCACTAAACCACATGAAAATTCCAAGGCATATTTTTGATGGCAAGGTCCCCACTACAAAGGAATTGCATACATTTGTTGATGCATCAGAAAAGGCGTATGGTGCGGCAGTTTATGTCCGATCAACCTATAAAAATGGCCAAATTTCGGTCAGATTGTTGTGCGCCAAGTCGAGAGTGGCTCCCCTGGAAAAACAGACACTGCCCCGGCTGGAACTATGTGCAGCTGTACTTGGAGCTGAACTCACGGATAGAGTTCGACAGGATCTCCAATTCGGATCAGAAAGTGTGGAATCATTCCTCTGGTCAGATTCAACAGTAGTACTCTCGTGGATTAATTCACGGGCATCACATTTCCACACGTTTGTGGCTAATCGGTTGACAAAAATACACGCAGTATCACATCCAAGGCAATGGCGGCATGTGTCATCAGCGCTCAACGCAGCTGATGTTCTATCTCGAGGCATATCAGCAGCTCAGCTTAGCACACATACATTATGGTTGTATGGACCACTATTTCTGCATGGACCACAACGTGGCTGGCCAGCACCATTTAAGCCTACAGAGCACACGATGGATACCGCTGAGAAGAAAACCAAGGTATTCAGCATGGTGACTGCCACGGCAAACAACAAGAGTGAATGGATATATACGGTAAATCACAGAAATTCGTTTTACCGGCTACAGCGAATAGTGGCGTATGTGCTACGGTTTTGTCACAAGCAGAACAGGAAACCAACGGCTCAGTTAGAGTTGGAAGAGTTGGACCAAGCACGGAGAGTGATCATTAAGCAAATTCAAGAAACAGGATTTGCATATGAATTACGGCACTTAAAGAAACGACCTGAT
Organism: Drosophila willistoni; assembly: GCF_018902025.1. Taxonomy (NCBI): domain Eukaryota; kingdom Metazoa; phylum Arthropoda; class Insecta; order Diptera; family Drosophilidae; genus Drosophila; species Drosophila willistoni. Next base: position 23,837 of record NW_025814244.1, read on the forward strand.
CAACCGCTAGATCGCAAAAGCACGGTGGCAACGTTGCCACTAATACTGGATGAAGATTCAATCATACGAGTAGCAACTAGGCTACAACAAGCACCAGTATCAACGGAAACAAGGAATCCATATCTCTTGCCGTATAATGATCCGGTGGTAAAAATGATGCTACGGAAACTTCATGAAGAAAATCTTCATTGTGGACATGAGGCACTACGCGGAATAGCTCGGCAACAGTACCACATCATTAAGGTGAAACCGATGGTCCGGAATGTGATCCAGGGCTGCGTAGTATGCACCAAGTACCGGCCGCAGTTCTTTAAACAAGTCATGGGTGACTTACCTGAGCATCGGGTATCTCAGAATAGACCCTTTCTCAATGCCGGAGTAGACTATTGTGGACCATTCTGGATCCACCATAAGGTTCGAGGAAAACGTCCCGACAAAGCCTACATTGCAGTATTTGTATGCTTTGCAACCAAGGCAGTACACTTGGAGTTGGTCGGAGACCTGTCCACCTCCTCATTTGTGGGCGCGCTTCAGCGCTTTATTGGGCGCAGAGGAAGATGCCAGACATTATACTGCGATAATGCAACAAACTTTGTTGGAGCAAACAACCAACTTAAGGAACTGACCGATACAATACACTCAGAAACGGCAGCAGGTAGTATCAAGGAATTTTGCAATCAAAAAGGAGTGCAATTTAAGTTCATACCACCACGGTCTCCACATTTCGGAGGATTATGGGAAGCTGCGGTAAAGTCCGCTAAGCATTTACTGTTGAAAAACGTATCGACAGCAAACTTAACGTTCGAACAACTGTCTACCATCATTGTCAATGTTGAAGCAGTGCTGAACTCTCGTCCGTTAACGCCAAACTCAGACGATCCCAACGACTTAACAGCTCTAACCCCAGGCCACCTATTGATCGGAGAACCATTAGTAGCCCAACCAGATGCAGAGCCAATAACACAGCGATCGATTCCAGAGCAATGGGAATTAGTGCAACGGCTTAAGCATACATTCTGGACACAATGGTCTCAAGAGTACCTACAAGAACTGCAGGGTAAATCCAAATGGAAAAAACCATATAACAATGTCAAAGAAGGCATGATGGTAATTCTAAAGGAGGATAATGTGCCAATTTTGCAGTGGCCAATTGGACGAATTGTTAAACTATATCCAGGCCTGGATGGATACGTCCGCGTGGTAGACGTTAAAACAGCCAGAGGCACCTACAAGCTGGCTATCCATAAATTGGCCCCCTTGCTTAGAGAGACGGCGACAAAACGTAAAATCGAGGCAGATGACACAGAATCGAATTCCCAAAAAGACCCTGGTATCGAGGACAACGCAGAACCAAAAACAAAAAGACGCTTATCGATCGGTCTGCCACCGTTGGCAATGACGATCTGCCTAATGCTGTTATTATTGCCTATAGCATTTGCTCAAAGAACTAATATAACTCGATTCAACCCCAAACCAGGCATATACTATGAAAGTATTGGCACAGGAAGGATGGCAACGTCTGACTGGACTATTGTGGCATTCTACGATCTCGAACCATATTGGGCCGACCTGAAGACATTTTCAGACGGAGTAGTAAAGGTTGGAGAAATATGCGTGTTAATGAAGGTTCCAGAGGCATGCACCGCAATGCAGAGGCACTTCGAGCATGTCAACTCAGAGCTACGGACAGGAAATGATCTCCTTCACATAGAACGCCAACGACGATCGCCCTTAGATATAATTGGGAACATTGCTAACGGCTTATTTGGTGTGCTGGACTCAAAGTATGCAACAGAGATGTCAGGCACCATACGAAAGGTTAAATCAAATGAAGATTACTTATTGAACTTGCTGCAAAATCAGACATCTGTAATTGATTCAACGATAAATATCATTAAGCGAGATGAAGCCACAATTGAAAATCAGATGAAACTAATGGAACAACAAATGAACGACATGACCAAGGTCCAGGACAATGCAGTAAAGGCATTGCAATGGTATATCACGCTAACTACTCAGATGACAGTTATTGCAGGGAATTTGCAACGAATTCAAACCGAAATTTCCCGAGTATTTACAGATGCCCATCATAGCAAAATAAGCCCGTTACTACTATCACCAGGCCAGCTTCGGGAACATCTGAACCAACTGAAGAGACATCTTCCGTTTGGTTTGGATTTGCCAGTTCCAGATAACGACGTCTTGCAATTATATGGCTTAATGAAGGCACAAGGCACAATCGCAAACAATCATGTGATATTTAAGGTCACATTTCCATTAGTGGCAACGCAGGCAGTGCAACTGTATAACCTGGTACCCATTCCAGCAATTGGAACTCATGGGATTGTAATCATGAACATTAAAATTCCCATCATTGCTGTCAACAAGGAACAGAATCAATACATTGGGCTCTCAAGAGCCGATTTGGAACAATGCCATCAGCTCAACAACGAGCAATATATTTGTTTTGATAAACAAACGACGTTTTCGGGTAATAGCAACTGTGAGTTCCAGCTATTCAAAAACACAAAATCATCAACTTGCCAAATACAACACACAAACAGATCATTCGTGTGGTACGACATGTATCACAAAAATCAGTGGATTTTGCCACCACTAGACCAATTGAACTCGCAGTGACCTGTGACGATAATATACAAGATGTCACTATTAAGAAGACTGGATTGTTAACTCTAGACCCGACGTGTACAGCTAGGAGTTCTGCTATACGAATAACAGGTCACCGTATAACTACGACAGACACAATGAAATTGTCATATGTCCGATTTGGCAACTTCAGCATTGGCCCAACAAAAGTAGCGCCAACAACAACACAATTCACAAAGATGCAGCTAAGCTACGACGAACTAAGCAACATTCAAGGAAAACTGGAAACTAAGCAAAACTGGAAATTGCCAGAAGACCCCAGCCAGCCGGCTCACCATGTTATAGTCTCCTACGTAGCGCTAACAATACCATTGGTTCTTGTGATGGTATATGGAATAAAAAGATGCTCACAACCCCCAAGACACAATGGTCCAGAGCAGACAACCGTGAGGATCGTCAATCCCATACCGACTCCTGCTGCAGTAAGCCCAGCCCCAGCAATTTTGCGGTCAACGTTGGATAACGTTGAACAGGTGTTCAACGGCCGGGAGTATGTTGGTGTTTAGATTATATAAAATAAGCTAACATTAAGCCAATTATAATATAGAACGAATGGAAATGTATGTCAATATTAAGTATGTAACCCGATTATAGATATCGATGGCTCATCAGTCATAAGTAGAAATGATATGGTCAGCAGTAAACAATAAAGACCTAGTTAATCAATAAAAACGTACTTTGCTGACCTAACACTATGCACTGGTGAGCTCGCTATTTTGTACTATAAAGAAATGCATTATTCTTAGTAAGATCAGATACCAATTGTAGCTACATCGGGTGTGCATCGCTGTGTCTTTGGCCCCCATCTCTACCTTTGTAATCTCACTCCGAGGTCCACCCAATTTATGTGTTGGTTGCGACAACCTTTAGTCACTGGTTTATGTGCTAGTGCCTAGATATATATATAAATAAATAAACATTTAATAACTTCAAGAAACACTAACGTCTTTCATTGAACATTGTCCTTGACCTTGTAACGTTGCCCTTTTTAATCTTTGGTGTGAACAATATAATTTGTATTCAACTTTTCGCCAAGCAATTCCAAACCATCAATTTGGCTTTCGTAAAAACCACAGCACTGAACACCAACTCGCAAGGGTCACACAGTTACTACAAAAATCACTCGAACAAAAAGAATACAGCTCTGCTGTATTTGTAGACATTACTGAAGCATTTGATAAAGTGTGGCACTTAGGATTATTGAATAAACTGGCCAAACTCCTGGCTTACTGCTTGTTCAAGATTCTTGAAAGCTATCTGCAGGATAGATCGTTCACAGTCAGGGCACAGATGACACATATTCCAGAATTGGCAAAATCACTGCAGGAATACCCCAGGGCAGTGTTCTGGCCCACTTCTCTTCAATGTTTATTCGTCTGACATGCCAATTCCTGATTATATCTTTGAACACGACTTCCTCATGGTATCAGGTGAAACCAAGAAGAACCCTGACATCCTACTGTCAACGTTCGCAGATGATACTATAAGGAAAACGCAAAAATACCTAAATGAATTCACCAAATGGTCAACTAAATGGTGCTTTACGATAAATAATGATAAGACTATTCGTGTCCTATACACAAAACGAAACATATCCCCTGCTCTAAGATCTTACCTAATAAAAATCGATAAAAACCTATAAAAAACGCTAATCAATATAAATATCTAGGAGTCACCACCTATGGATTCAAGCTAAAGCTATCTATCATCGCCTAAAATGGCTTGTTGGCGTAAAGAGCTCCCTCAGCACAAGATGTAAAGTCACAATATTTAAGCAAATTATTGTTCCCATTCTAACGTATGCTATTCCTGTATGGGGCAGCCTTATTTCGGAAACTCTATTCAAAAAAATCTGTGGAACGCACAACAAACTGCTGAGAAAAATTACGAACTCGGATATATTCAGCACAAATGCCTATATTCGCGACAAACATAATGTTAAATCCATGGAACTTAAATATGACTTGGCTTGCGTAAGATTTGCTTTCTCCACTCTAGAACACCCAAATGTAGAAGTAAGGAATATCCTGGAAAAACCCTTTACTCCTACAAGGCTCTCCTGGCCTAGATACTCTATTCAACTAGAGAAAATGGTAGCAGCTCGAAATACACCTCATCTCACTCAACAGCCAAACCAGCAGCAATGTGCAGCACCAACACAGAACTTTCTTACCACAAATAGCTCCCAGCAACAGCTAACTACAACCACGTTTCCTCTAAGTACTGCAAACACACAACACAAGCAGCATTTAGCGTTGCAGCACCTGCATCAACCAGCTGGCCAGCAGCACCAGACCGCAGCACAGGCCTCTCAGCTACAGGCGTCATCTCCTGCAAACACACGACAACAGCAGTCAGCAACTCCAGTTCATCAAATTGCAGCAAGTATACATCATCTACAGCAAATGGCGATGCAGCAGCAGCATCAAGTGGTTGGACAGCAGCGTCAGCCTCCAGCACAGGCCTGTCAGTTTCAGGTGTCAACTCCTATCGACACACAGCAGCAGCAATCCACAAATCTAGCTCCTCCTATGTCAGCAAATATACAATATCTACAGATATTGGCGACGCAGCAGCAGCATCAATCAGATGGCCAGCAGCACCAGCCCACAGCACAGGCCTCTCAGCAACAGGCGTCAACCACTGCTGACAGTCAGCAGCAGCAATCTCAGACTCCAGTTCCTCAAACTGCAGCAAGTATACAATGTTCACAGCAAATTATGGCGCAGCAGCAGCATAAACTTATTGGTCAGCCGCACCAGCCCGCAACACAGGCCTCCCAGCTACGGGCCTCATCTTCTGCTGACACTCAACGGCAGAAAACTATTCCAGTTCCTCAAAATGCAGCTAATATACAACATCTTCAGCTATTGGCGGAGCTGAATCAGCATCAACTGGCTGGCCAGCAGCATCAGCCCGCAGCACAAGTCTCTCAGCTACGGGCTTCATCTTTTGCTGACACTCAGCAGCAGCAATCTGACATTCCAGCTCCACCAATGACAGCAAATATTCAATACTCACCGCAAATGGATACGCAGCAGCATCAAATGGTCGTCCAGCAGCACCACCCAGCAGCACAGGCCTCCCAGCTACGGACTTCATCTTCCGTTGACACACAGCAGCAGCAATCTCCAACTACTCATCTAGATCGGCATGCAATGCGGGAGGCGACGGCCCATTTTGATGGCGCCCCATCTCTCATCAGATTCGATTGCCACCTAAGATACCAAAAAATTATTGAGAGAAACGAACTCAAAAAACAAAAGGAGGAAAAATCGAAACTAAACAAACCTGTTGTGCGCATGGAAGGACACGTGATCAACGGCCTGTTTCGAGATTTTAAAAGAGGCACACGAAATCGCGCGTACATAGAAGAGCGATTGAAGGGCCAGCCAATCCAAATCCAGCGACTTGTCCTGCCTCCACTCAAGCCTGGGGAAAGATTCACCCTTAATGATGACCAACTCTCAAAAACTCTTGAGCGAGTTGAAAACGAGCTCCTGAATGAGATTGAAAGTAGCATAGAAGCTGAAACGAAAAATAATGAGAGATTACCACCCATGAAGGTGCAAAAAACTGCTAGTTCTTTACTTACTCACTTTCAGCCAGCTGACCTTGACAAAATCTCCATACAGCGGTTAAAGGGACTTGGCCCTCCCGCTTTCAGCCAGCCTGTACCAGGCCTGGCCAGCAGGCAGTCAATATGGACCTATCATCCAAGCATTGCCTGCTCAAGCACTACATTGCGGTCGAAGGGATTTGGCCCTCCCGCTCCTAGTTATTTTCCTCCAAACGAGCCTGTAGATGGAACAGATGTTTCTCCAGTGCCGCGCACCAATTGCTAGCCTACTGTGCTGCCACTCCACAGGCAAACAAGCTCTCCTGACGGCCCAAAACCTCCAATACTGGGGCTGAAGGGCACGCATACATTGTTCTGGGGTCTCACATAGTCCAATCCGAGAAGAGAGACAGAAATAAGCCGAAATGTTTGCCTATGACAAAAAAACAACACATGTTACTCACTACTTGCCTATAAGAGGGAATTTTCCTGACAATAAGAGCGCTGCCTCAATGATTTTGCCAAATGCAATGACGCCATGAATCGATATGATTCGAACTGATAACCTGCAAGAAACAATTATACTAATCACTATTAATGAACAATATTTGTAAATACTATATTCTTTATAATTATTGCAGCTTGCAACTTGTTCTTGATCCTTTATTTGAGCATTTATTTACTTGCATGTAAAAAATTTCCCATGTAAATTTCCCACAATTTTTTTTTTGTTCTACCAGTAACACCCAACAAACATTATGTCTTATATATTAATCATTCACACTATTAATAAGCCATTGTAAATTATTTCTAAGCTCGTTTTATTGTAATTGTATATGCTTCCTGATAGGGGGCGAAAAACAATAAAAGATGGTTGACTCCTTCGGAGCCAACCACTTGGCTTTGCAACTGCGGCCATACAAGTGAAAAAAAGAGAGAATTGGAAATTCTCTCCCTTTATCACCTGGCCCGGCTGAGTAACGGCCTGACTCAAATCACGGCCAAACAATGGACACCTATGGCAAAATAAAAGCTACCCTGGAGGCAAACAAATTTGCCTTTTTTACTCACCAGCCAGATGGGAACGAGTGCTTGAATCTTGATCATCTTGAATCTACACCACTCCACTGAATGCGAAGCTATCCGTCGTGACCTGAAAAAGCTAGGATTGAGACAAAATACATCAAAAGACTAACAAACTGCAGAACTAAGAGGCCAATGAATGTCTTTTTAATTGAAATTAACTTACATAATGACAATAAACATGATGAAATACTTAAAATTAAGGTCCTAGGCAGCCAGGAGGTACGCGTCGATGCAAAAACTGCCTCCTCTTGGCCATACAGCCAGGTACTGCTGCTTCCCCGCTCTGCTCCGTCTGTGCTGGCCAGCACAAATCCGACAAATGCGCCTCTCCTGATGGCCAATCTCCAAAGTGTGGCAACTGCGGAGATGGCCATAGAACCACCTATAGGGGCTGTGCATTTTATAAGGCTGAACTGTCAAAATTTGTCGTTGACCAGCGCCCAGAGCGGCAAGAAAGGCAAATGAATCATGAAAAGGAAAGAAAATTTGGGCATGAGACAATGAATATGCAATCTAACGCTAACAAAAACTTACCTGAAGTCCATCAGCAACCATCTGCACCACCTCGCCAGTTGTCCTGTCCAGATTTCCGCTCGTCTAATGCACAAGTACCTGAAAATAAAACATATCGTAAAATAAAATCAACTAAAATCTACAATTGCTCACCTGAAAATACACTACAGCAAACAGCAGCTCCTTGTACAGCGTCGTATGCATCGTCTCATCTACGTCGTCCAGCATCTCGTCAAGCTAGTCCGTCTGCAGCTCGTCCATCTGAAAATAAAATAAAATCATTATCTAAATCTCCGAAAAATCACAAAAACTCACCCGTTAATCCATGTCAGCCAGCAGCAGCACCGCCTGCGAGTCCTCGTGCAGCATCTTGGCAATCATCTGGGCCATCTCGTCCTCTGCTAGCGCCTGCACCTGGAAAAAAACACAAATCGTTAGAAAAATCACCTAAAATTCACACAAACTTACCTGCAAATTATAGTCATCAGCAGCAGCAGGTCCTGGTCCTCAAGCAGCGGTTTTCGCTAAAAACTAAATGTTAATCTAATGTCTTATTGTATATTTTTTATTTAGTATTAATCTAGTTTTAAGATAATTTTAATCCCCCCGCCCCTGCTGCTGTAACGGCCTTTTAAATTTAAATTTTTGCTATATACCCTTGTAGGTGAAAGGGCAAAAAATAAAAAGCGGCCTCAATCGAAACACTGAGGCCAGGCGGATCAAACGCCTTACCTTAAAAAGTGGGGTAATTCAAGGTCATGTGAACGCTGACGAGAAACTGGACATCCTGGCGACGGGTGGTCCTACTCATTTCCACACGACCGGCGAAAAAATCCCTCAGCCATTGACTTTGGAGTTTATTCTGGAATAAACCACAACAGATTAAGTACTCAAGCTATATGCGAACTATCCTCTGACCACTTACCTGTTTTTGTACACATCACGATGGACCAGCACCCAAACTTACTTCCTGACAATCGAAGACTTTTGCCTGTAGGATCTAACATTAAACTGTTCCAAAACACCCTCAGCGACTCCCTCCACCTAAATATGAAAATCGAATCTGGATTAGACATTGAGGACGCGATTAATATCTTCACAAACAATAGTCACCATGCTGCAGCCCTGGCCACTAAACCTCTACGAAGGGACCTGCCAAATACGAATCGTACCGAATCGGAGTAGCCATACCTATAAATAAAAAAATGCACAAATTATTAAAACAAAAAAATTAAATAAAATTGATATAATGCCTCTCACGAAACTTTGAACGTAAAAAAACATTAAAATATACTAAACAAAGAAATAAGCCTATTAAAAAACAAACACTTAAATAAAAAACTATGTAAAATAGACTCCTCTGATCGGTACAGACTCCACAAGCTGTGGCAATTAACCAACAAACTAAAACGGCAGCCCCTTCCTAACTGGCCTCTTACGATCCCTAGCGGAGTAGACAAGAAGCATGCATGGACAAGATCACCTGAAGAAAAAATGGAGCTGTTTACTGACCAGTTAGAGAAGGTTTCTCTCCCAACTTGACAAATAGCTCCCTTGACAGGGCCAAAATCAACGAGGAAACAAATGCCATCCTTGCCCAAAAAATGCTCATGGAGTATGCATGTAAAACCCACCACTCCATCGCTAGCTCCTCCGCCAACTTTGACTCCAGCAACTCACCTTTTGTCAAGCCCATCACTCTCTCTGAACTAAAAAAAGAGATTGATAGCTTAATCAACAAAAAAGCACCAGGTAGGATCAACAATGCCCTAATCAAAGTTCTCCCACTCAAAGCTATCATCTTCTTACTCAAAATATACAACAGCATCCTACGTTTTTGCCACTTCCCCCTAGTGTGGAAAAAAGCCATAGTTGTCATGGTAAAAAAACAAAAAAAAACAATTTCTGAAGCTAGCTCGTATCGCCCCATTAGCTTGCTTCCTGCTTTCTCAAAATACTTGAATCCATGCTTGCCAAGAGGCTCCTTAAATGTAACCGTCTTTCACAATCCATACCTAACCACCAATTTGGATTCCGCAAATTTCATGGGGCCGAGCATCAACTAGCTCGCGTTACACAATTCCTCCAGAGAGCTTTTGAGGACAAACTGTATGGATCGGCTATATTCATCGTTATTACAGAAGCGTTTGACAATGTTTGGCACTGCGGTCTGCGTAACAAGTTGATAAAGCTACTACCTATTAACCTATACAAAGTTCTGGACAGTTACCTCAAGGATCGCACGTTCTCCGTTCGCGGTAACCATGGTAGTATGTCCCGGGATGGGAAAATTTTAGCAGGAATCCCTCAGGGTAGTGTTTTGGCACCCCTGCTATACAACATATACTCGTCAGACTCGTCAGACATGCCAATTCCAAAGTTCATAATTGAGCCTGTGTAGTGCCCAGTTTCTGCCGTTAGATTTATTTTTAAATTTTAAGGAGTCTGTTTGTATTTCAGTAAGTGATGGGTAATTGTGTCGATGAAAATAATCAGCTGAGCTTAGAAGTTCGATAGTTTTATTAGTGCAACCCTAGCGAAGTGGCATCGTGCGCGATCACATGCATTGGTCACACTCTTTTCTGACGAACTTCCGCCCTCCGCCCATCAAGCCGAATTATTAATTAAATACTAATCTGGAGCATCTAGGACAACAACTATTATAAAGTTTTGTGAATCTTATTATCGTAAGTTAATTTTTGTGGATATATAAATCTTTGTAAGTTTCTAATGAGTTCTTTTGGAAACTTAGCCCTAATCAAATTAAATGCTGAAAGCCTAAGCAAGGAAGTTTATATTTGAATTCCGAGAATTTGCCAGGGATAATTTTGAGACACCGTGGGCTCAAAAGCTGCACACCGTGAAGGGCACAGAGACATTTCGACAAACACGTGCAGCTTGGAATAGCCGCCCGAATCGGATACGGGCAGAGAAAGTTTCTTCGTTGCGGATTGAGAGTCCCTTAGACCGAATTTGTACCATAGGAATGCCAGACGCTTGATTTAACCTAATATTTCATTCCTAAGCATCATCCAGCGGACGACGAAGGCCTTCGACGGACCGGACGGATGGGTAAGTCATAAGTTCTTGACATAAATCATGATCGTTCTGGTATTTCCCTGTTTGTATGTAAAAAGAATACGAGTTCAGTGTCAAATAATCAGCAAATAAGAAAAAACTCTCTCAAGTACAGTAAAGCTAAGAAGAAAAGATTAAAGAAAAAGAAAATTGACAATCAGTGTTGAAAAATTGAAACAATATTAAGAATCGCCTTTGACTGTGTGAGCGAGCCTACAGTTATTTATAATTAGTCTCGTAGTTTAAGTGGAAACTTCCAAATTCCAATTAACCTTTTCATTTTTGAATATCTATAAGTTTATATATATCCACCTTACAATTAAGATTCACAAAACAAAACATATTATCCCTAAAATGGCTTTTTGGATGCCTGAAATGATCCATTATTTAATTTGATTACCGTATATTATAAGAATCATCATTTTAGTTTAGTCGACTCGGATTATGTTTCCGACTTATTGAAGTATTTTGGTATTCCGTAACCCTCGTGAATAAATATCATTTGTAATGTTTGAGTAAAAGTTATGTGATCTTCCTTGTAGCGAAATGTGAGCGGTGAGCTGAATTATTTTGGGATTTTCCAGAATCTTGCGAAAGGAAAATCATTGGTTGGGAGGGTTTAGACGCGAAGCTATAATAACATCCTCATAGCTTCCCTATTCGTGCGATACTAATATACCCTTTTTCTCTATCCTTCTAGTTCATCTCTTTTGGTTAAATAATTGTGTAATATTCGTGCTCTAGGGACTTTGTTTTATTTTATGTACTACGGGTGTATTGAGTAATTGCTGGTCCAAAGAACCCCCCCAAAGACTGTTTGCTAGCCGACAGCCAGAAGTCCCACCCGGACCAAACTTCTCGATACACGAAGCCCGTAGATGAGTTGGCTTTGGCCTAATTAGTGGTACTCTTGCCCATCATAACATCTGATGATAAGGGACTGCGAGAGAGACTACCAATATAGGCTGAACCTGACCTCTTCTTGGATCAAAGAAGATTCTTTGACTAAGAGGGGATGTACATGATCTGGATTCATTCCGGGTTGTGTACATTACATAATTTTGGCGCCCAACTAGGGGGCTTGTTAGACTTGTATACAGTTTCTCGGTTCAACCGTGTTTCTTTATAGGATTCAGGCTGAACTGAAGGGTTCAAGAATTTCAGGTTCCTTTTTCCTTCTCCTACTTCTTATTCTATCTCTTAATAAAATCCCCAGCCTTTTTATCTATCCTTTGCTATCAAAAATTTTTATTTTCCTTTCATTTCGCTTTCTTTTTGTATTCACGGATAGTTGGTTGAGTGACTTATTCATTAGGAATGCAGATATTTGGAGAATCCGAGTTCTGACCAGTGATAAGGCGCTTAAGCATGAATCGGTGCATATACTTAGAAACATATACAAACTCTACAAAATATTAACAGACGTATATTATAGGCTGTGTTTTTCTTGGAATTCGTCAATTTTGATTGTTTCGATTTTACGACCAGAAAGCACAACAGGCTTGTGATGTCGGCGTTAGCATTGTAGTTTATTGATTCCATTCATTTCTTGTAATTACAATAGAACAAATGCTTCAGCGGATGTCAATGAATTGACTGCTTGTTCATCTGGAACTGCAGAGATTTGGCTAGGCCCGAATTCGACCGATGATACAAAGTGAGTTCAGTTTATGATGTTGGTTGAAATTAGTCTTTTCGTTTTGGATTTGATATAGATGATTAGGTCTAGAACGACAGGATTTCTCTATCCCTTCACATATAAATTTCTGAGATTGAACTATCCATTAGTTCAATTCTCCCTCTATATTAGTACCGCACCTATAATTTTGCTCACTCTCACTTTCAAAACAAGGAAGATAATCGTTATATGATATAATATATTAAAACAAATTAAATAAAGTATCTAAAGTAATTTTTGTGGAAAAATAATCAAAATGCCAGTAATTCGGAGTAATGAAGAATTGAGTGTGCTACCAGAAGCAGAATGTACAATTTGCTTGAAAGCCTTATTAGAAACAGAAGAGCTTAGGATTACTAAATGTAATCATGTTTTTCATCAGGAGTGTATAGAAAATTATATACAAGAACATCAGGAATGTAATTTTTGTAAGAAACTATGCCACCAGAAAGATTTAGTCCAATTTATAATGTCAGATCAAGCCGAGGGTCCCATAATTAATAAAAACAGGAAGACCCATAATACTAGAGCTCAATCACAATCAAGCAATGTAGCATCTCCGGCTAGTCAGTTAAAATCAGGAGGTAGAGGTAGAAAACCCAAATCTTCTACGGCACGTAAACCGGAGAACTCGAATCAACAGCGTTCAGCTCGGTCACAGCAACAATCAATTTCAAATCGAGCAGCTGAGATAAATGTTAATTCAATTTATGAGAGAATGGAATATTTAATTGATCAGAGATTAGGAAATTTGAATTAAATAATTCAGTTGGACGATCTAACAACCACGATGATCGCGTTCCAACCCCAAGATCAGATTCAGTATCACACCATTATATTAATCCTGGAAAAGCCGCCCAATTAGTACAAAGTTGGGGTATTAAATTTGATGCGTCTCCTAAAGGTCCTACAGTATCAGAGTTTCTATACAGAATAAAAGCATTAACTGTAGACAACTTTCAGAGTGATTTTACACCGGTATGCAGAAATTTACACCTACTGTTAACCGGAAGAGCCAAGGAATGGTATTGGCGCTATCGAAAAGAACATGACGAAGTTATTTGGGAAGAATTTTGTATGGATTTAAAACAAGAATACGACGATTTTAAGGATGATGATTTGATTCTTGAAGAAATACGTAACCGAAAACAAAGAATGGTGAAGCATTCGATGTTTACTATGAAGACGTAATGACTTTGATATCGAGATTGGTAATACCTTTGGAGGAAAAACGACTCGTACATCAGCTACAAAGAAACCTGATTTCAGAAGTACGAGAAGCTTTATTATACGTTCCAATTGAATCGGTATCTAAACTTCGCCAGTTGGTGCACCGCCGAGAGCAATTTCTCCGTGAAGAATCAGGAAAACGCATTACGAAGTATACAAATGTTAGGAAGAATATCGCTTTACTCGAAGAGACAGACGAAAATCCCGAGGAAGAAGACATTCAACCGGAGTTAAATGCAATTCACGTCAAGGAAAAGAAATACATTTGTTGGAATTGTGACATCGAAGGACACAGATGGGACATGTGCTTAAAAGAGCGCCGCATTTTCTGCTACGGATGTGGAAAGAAAAATGTCTACAAACCACAATGTGAGGTATGCCTATCCCGTTCGAAAAACTCCAATCAGGGCCCATCATTCCGTCGCAGCCGAGTGGACCCTCAGTAGATGTCAAGAATGACACAGCGACAAACAACATAACACCAGATTTGACAAATAAAAATCAGCCGTATCCCAGACTACCATACCATCAACGGCTGCAAAACTATTTAGCGATTCGAGATAAAATATTTGCACAGGAGGTTGCAACTTTCCAGTTCATTAGAAGTCGCTCAACCGAACGTCTGCGTCGCTTTTGGAAGAAAGTGAAAGATGTCCAAAGACGAATAATAGCGTCTATGATTAACGAAGCCGCAGATGGCCGTTTCTACGCTCCAGTAAAGTTTCTCGAATTTTCTGAGCTTGGTCTATTGGATACTGGAGCCAATATCAGTTGTATCGGATCAGATTTAGCAGCAAAAGACTGGACGAAATATCCCGGATTTTCGACTATTGTTTCAAGTGTGGCCACAGCAGATGGGAAAAGACATCCAGTTACCGGAATAATAAGAACAGAGGTGCTATACGAAAGCAAGCGAAAACCTCTTTCTCTTTTTATTATCCCGTCATTAGCAAAACGAGTTATTTTAGGAATCGATTTCTGGAAATCTTTTGAGTTATGTCCAGAATTTTCATACCGTTGTAAGACTAGCATATTAGATAAAAATATTCACTCGATTGATGACGAAAAGAAATGTTTATTAACCCCAGAGCAAGAAAAAAGATTAAACGATGTTATTCAATTGTTTCCGGATTTTAAACAACAGGGATTAGGCCGAACTCCACTTATTGTTCATGACATAGAGATCAAAGAAGCAACTCCAATCAAACAACGCTTCTATCCTGTGTCGCCAGCGGTTGAAAAGTTGATGTATAAAGAAATCGACCGAATGTTTGAAATGGGAGTGATCGAGAGAGCCAATAGTCCTTGGAGTTCTCCTATGCGTCTGGTTATAAAACCCGGAAAAGTGCGATTATGTTTGGATGCAAGAAAAATAAATGAAGTCACCAAAAAGGACGCATATCCGCTGCAAAGCATAGATGGAATTTTCGCGCGACTGCCCAAAGCAAACTTTATAACAAAAATTGACTTAAAAGATGCCTACTGGCAAATTGCTCTTTCAGAAAAATCCAAACCCATAACAGCTTTCACGATACCCGGCCGCCCCTTGTACCAGTTCACTGTAATGCCATTCGGATTATGCAACGCTTCGCAAACCATGGCACGATTGATAGACGATCTAATTCCAGCAGATCTGAAATACTGTGTGTTCGGATACCTAGACGATCTCTGTGTGGTGTCAGAAGACTTTGATACTCATTTAGAAATTCTAATTCGTATGTCTCAGCAATTTAGAAAGGCAAATCTAACTTTAAATATAGAAAAAACAAAGTTTTGTGTTACAGAAGTGCCATATCTGGGCTATATTATAGGAAGAGGAGGAATTTCAACAGACCCTGCTAAAATAGAAGCAATAAAGACTTGGCCAATTCCGAAAACGATAAAGCAAACCAGAGGTTTCTTGGGTGTTGTTGGTTGGTATCGTAGATTCATTGATAATTTTTCTGATATTACATTTCCGATAACCCAATTGCTAACTAAGAAAAAGAAATTTTTATGGACACAGGAAGCTCAAATTGCCTTCGAAAAACTTAAGGAAAAGCTTACCTCTGCACCGATCTTGATTAATCCAGACTTCAACAAGAAATTCTTCGTGCATTGTGATGCAAGCAACTATGGCATCGGAGCAATGTTGGTACAATTGGACGAAGAAGGAGCTGAGAAGCCTATAGCATTTATGTCGAAGAAGTTAACAACAGCTCAACGAAACTATAGCGTAACAGAACGCGAGTGCTTGGCTGCTTTGGAAGCAATTGAAAAATTCCGCTGCTATCTGGAACTACAGGAATTCGAAGTCATAACCGACCACGCCAGTTTGGTTTGGTTGATGCGACAGTCAGATTTGAAAGGAAGACTCGCGAGATGGGCCATGAAGCTGCAAGGTTATAAGTTTGAAGTAAGTCACCGACGAGGTCAAGATAATGTAGTACCCGACGCCTTGTCCAGAATGTTTTCAGAGGATTTGTGTGCTTTGGAAGAACTCCGCCCCTTAGTCGATTTGAACTCTCCTAGTTTCAATGACGAAGAGTATCAACAACTAAGACAGAAAATTGAAAAAGAACAGGAAAGATACCCGGATTTGAAAATAATAGATCAATTTGTTTATATACGCACGGAGCATGATGATGGAACAGAGTCCAGTCAAGTCAATATTTGGAAATTATGGATTCCACAAAGTTTGTCAAGAGAAATTATAAAACGAGCTCATGAAGACACGATATCTGCACATGGCGGAATGGCAAAAACTTTGGAGCTCATACGTCGGACATTCTTTTGGCCTGGCATGGTGGTACAGGTGCGTGATTATATACGGAACTGTGAGACGTGCAAGTCAACGAAAGCACCTAACCAAATCTTAAAGCCACCAATGGGTAAGCCCGCAGTATCAGAGAGACCTTTTCAGCGATTATATATTGATCTTTTGGGACCATATCCGAGAAGTAAACGTGGTCATATCGGACTCCTGATAGTGGTTGATCATTTATCGAAGTATCATTGGCTTCAACCCCTTAAAGTATTTAAGAGCAATGTGATTCAAGAGTACCTGCAGGATAATATCTTCTTTAGATACGGAGTTCCCGAGATATTGGTTAGCGACAACGGATCACAATTCAAGGCAAGCGAATTTAATGCATGGTTGACGACGTTGGGTATAAAACATATATATACAGCAGTTTATTCCCCACAGTCGAATGCCTCTGAGAGGGTAAACAGATCCATAATTGCAGCAATACGCGCCTATCTCAAAGAGGACCAGCGCGAATGGGATCTACACATACCTGCTATAAGTTGTGCACTAAGGAATTCGTATCATCAGAGTATAGGATGCTCTCCTTTCCATGCTTTATTTGGCTTTGACATGGCCACCCATGGTTCCCAATATACTCTTCTCGAAAAGATTAACATGCTGAATGAATCGAATAACGTGTTGCGAAAGGACGATCAGTTAGCACTACGGCGTAATTTAATCAAGAAGAATATAGCACAGGCAGCGGAGCAGAATGCAAAGGTATATAATCTGAGGACCAAGGAGGTTAATTTCAAAGTAGGACAAGAAGTCTTTAGACGTAATTTTGGACAGAGTAACTTCCAAAAATGCGTTAGTGCTAAGTTAAACTTGTTGTGGCTAAAGTCTCGAGTTCGAGAGAGATTAGGAAACTGTTATTATGTGTTAGAGGATTTAAATGGTAAACTGCTAGGAACCTATCATGCTAAGGACATTAGGCAGTAACTGTCTTTTTTCAGGTTAATACTCCGAAGCAAGCTCTAGTATTATCCTGTGGTTGTAGTGCCCAGTTTCTGCCGTTAGATTTATTTTTAAATTTTAAGGCGTTAGTTTGTATTTCAGTAAGTGATGGGTAATTGTGTCGATGAAAATAATCAGCTGAGCTTAGAAGTTCGATAGTTTTATTAGTGCAACCCTAGCGAAGTGGCATCGTGCGCGATCACATGCATTGGTCACACTCTTTTCTGACGAACTTCCGCCCTGGCTAGACGCCTAAACCACGCTGCTCCTCCAGAAAATATATAAAAATTTAAATCTGAAATTTTCTTGGCCATCAAGCCGAATTATTAATTAAATACTAATCTGGAGCATCTAGGACAACAACTATTATAAAGTTTTGTGAATCTTATTATCGTAAGTTAATTTTTGTGGATATTTAAATCTTTGTAAGTTTCTAATGAGTTCTTTTGGAAACTTAGCCCTAATCAAATTAAATGCTGAAAGCCTAAGCAAGGAAGTTTATATTTGAATTCCGAGAATTTGCTAGGGATAATTTTTGAGACACCGTGGGCTCAAAAGCTGCACACCGTGAAGGGCACAGAGACATTTCGACAAACACGACCAGCTTGGAATAGCCGCCCGAATCGGATACGGGCAGAGAAAGTTTCTTCGTTGCGGATTGAGAGTCCCTTAGACCGAATTTGTACCATAGGAATGCCAGACGCTTGATTTAACCTAATATTTCATTCCTAAGCATCATCCAGCGGACGACGAAGGCCTTCGACGGACCGACGATGGTAATCATAATTCTTGACATAAATCATGATCGTTCTGGTATTTCCCTGTTTGTATGTAAAAAGAATACGAGTTCAGTGTCAAATAATCAGCAAATAAGAAAAAACTCTCTCAAGTACAGTAAAGCTAAGAAGAAAAGATTAAAGAAAAGAAAATTGACAATCAGTGTTGAAAAATTGAAACAATATTAAGAATCGCCTTTGACTGTGTGAGCGAGCCTACAGTTATTTATAATTAGTCTCGTAGTTTAAGTGGAAACTTCCAAATTCCAATTAACCTTTTCATTTTTGAATATCTATAAGTTTATATATATCCACCTTACAATTAAGATTCACAAAACAAAACATATTATCCCTAATTTGGCTTTTTGGATGCCTGAAATGATCCAATTATTTAATTTGATTACCGTATATTATAAGAATCATCATTTTAGTTTAGTCGACTCGGATTATGTTTCCGACTTATTGAAGTATTTTGGTATTCCGTAACCCTCGTGAATAAATATCATTTGTAATGTTTGAGTAAAAGTTATGTGATCTTCCTTGTAGCGAAATGTGAGCGGTGAGCTGAATTATTTTGGGATTTTCCAGAATCTTGCGAAAGGAAAATCATTGGTTGGGAGGGTTTAGACGCGAAGCTATAATAACATCCTCATAGCTTCCCTATTCGTGCGATACTAATATACCCTTTTTCTCTATCCTTCTAGTTCATCTCTTTTGGTTAAATAATTGTGTAATATTCGTGCTCTAGGACTTTGTTTTATTTTATGTACTACGGGTGTATTGAGTAATTGCTGGTCCAAAGAACCCCCCCAAAGACTGTTTGCTAGCCGACAGCCAGAAGTCCCACCCGGACCAAACTTCTCGATACACGAAGCCCGTAGATGAGTTGGCTTTGGCCTAATTAGTGGTACTCTTGCCCATCATAACATCTGATGATAAGGGACTGCGAGAGAGACTACCAATATAGGCTGAACCTGACCTCTTCTTGGATCAAAGAAGATTCTTTGACTAAGAGGGGATGTACATGATCTGGATTCATTCCGGGTTGTGTACATTACACCTGGTCCAACAAATGGTGTTTCACAGTCAACGTGAGTAAAACAGTTCATGTTCTCTTCTCCAGACGATCTACCTCACCTGCTGTTAAAGCTGCCACTGTTAAGTTTAATAACAAACCTATTAAAAATACGTCCTCGTGCCGATACTTGGGAGTCCTTGTTGATAGCAAACTCCTGTTTAAAACCCATATTGCCAAACTTTGTGCTCAAGCCAAGTCCACCTATACTCGCTACAAATGGCTCGGGGGAGCTAAAAGCCATCTTAGCACCCGCTGCAAGGTCACTATCTACAAGCAAATCTTAGTCCCTATTTGGACATACGCTATTCCCATATGGGGTAGCCTAATATCTAACACCCTATTCAAAAAGCTCACCGGAACTCACAATAAACTGCTCAGAAAGCTAACAAATGCGAACATCTATTGCCCAAACTCTGAAATTCAAGAAAAACATAACGCCAAACCTCTAGAAACTATATACAATGACGCTTGCCTAAGATTCTTTAACTCCATGTCTGACCATGACAACAAAGAAATTGAAAAACTTTATCTAAAGCCATTTATCCCTAAACGTTTGCCATGGCTTAGGTACTCAAAGCAAATAGATAAACTTGTCGCCTCACGAACGATAAAAAAAAGCCCAAACACCACCACTGATGCCACCTCAGCTCAACCCTAGCGTAACAGTAACTAACATAAAACTTCGCATTGAATCCAAGCTTATGGAGTTCTTCTCCAAGGCGCCAGCTCTTATTGCTGACAACTGTCACCAGACCTACAACAGGATCACTGAAAAGCAAGATGTTCTCAGAGCTAAGGAAGCGTCTATAGCTAGAAAAAACAGGCAGAAGATCCAGAGCGGACATTGAGGAAAAAATCAGGGACCAACCACTTGTCATTCAAAGGCTTATCCTGCCCCCCTTGGGCCAAACGAACAAATTCAATACACGGAAAATGAACTACTCGCTCTAAACATGGCTAGTCTGGAATCTGAGTTGCTCAAATTAATTGATAACAGCACGAATAGCACTGATGCTCTAAAAAAAAAGGAAAACTGATACTGCACCCATGATGTTCCTAACTAACAATCACTCTAACACCAATATTAATACTTCTGCAAACATTCACTTACCTAACCATAACGAAATATGATTTCAGGCGGCCCCTGCAAAGCCAGAATCCTGTCCACTATTCAGCTGCCTTCCTGGCCTGGCCAGAGGGCCAGTGCTCGACAGCTGTGCCTCCAGTAGAAGCGTCTCCTGCACTCTCTGCCTCGTTCTCAGCGTCTGCACCATCTCGTCAATCGTCCTGTCCAGATTTCCGCTCGCCTGATGCACCAATACCTGAAAATAAAACAAATCTAAAAATAAAACCAACTAAAAAGTATAAATACTCACCTTGTCCAGCGTCGTATGCATCGTCTCATCTGCGTCGTCCAGAATCTCGTCAAGCTAGTCCGTCTGCAGCTCCTGTATCTGAAAATATATTAAAATTATTATCTAAATCAGCAATAAAACACAAAAAATCACCTGAAAATCTACGTCAGACAGCAGCAGCATCGTCTGCGAATCCTCGTCCAGCATCTGGCCAATCTCCTGGTCCATCTCGTCCTTCACTAGCGCCTGCACCTGGAAAAAAACACAAATCGTCAGAAAAATCTCTCAATAATCAGGTAAACTTACCTGCAAATTCTCTTCAGTAACCTGCAGCAACACCAGCTGGTCCTTCTGGCCCTCTACCTAAGGCTGCACCTGAAAAAAAACAAAAAATCAACAAAGAATCAAGCTAATTTAACTAAATACATATCTAAAATCCAGCCGCAGCCGCTAGCAGTTCCAACTGGAGCTCCTCCTGCATCTTCTGCTGCAGGTGATGGCCAGTCGGCCATTGGTGCTAGTATTCGCTTGAGTATTCGCCTCAACACAAAGAAAAAACACAAAGAAAAAAGCTCCGCTATAAATTGTTAAAAAATATAGTAAAAGTGGGAATTAATTGCCCAAATAAAAAATAGTGTTTCAAGACTCTTCACTAGTGTGCTACGAAAAATTGCCAATTTCCTAGCTAATTATTTAAATAAATGACAATTTAATATTTTTGTGTTGTTATAACCTAAAATGAACTGAGTGCTCAAACATAAAATCATATAAAGATCGCATCAAAACCCCATAAAACCAAACAAGTGAACAATTTTAACTAAAATTTTTTTTTTTAAATATGTGTTTTATTATATGTATGTAAATGTCATATATGTTAATGTTTTATATCGTAAAATTTTATCTATGTCTACATTTATGTAAGAGGCTGGCAAGCGAAAAAATTTTTTCACTTGGGTATGTATTAGTGTATATACATACACCTAAGTTCTCTCTCAGCCCTTTTATAGATAACACATATACACACACACACACACAATGGAAGGCGGTACAACTTCTAATGCCTTGACAAGTGCTGTCCCAGCACATATGTAGCTGCGAACCGCCTATAATGACTAGTGCCACACACGCACGCAAACAAAATGCTTGCTCCCCTTTACCAATTGGAACGATTAAAACTGTGGAAATATCTCCCAATTTTGGACAATGCTCTGCGAATAAAATGGAATGCAAGCCGTTACTTCCAAACTTTTTTAAACCGATTTGCTCTAGCTCCCTCATTACGCAATATACTGATGAAGAGTCTAGTTCGTGTTCGTCTAATTTTAAAATGCCAAATGCTGATCTTTCTCCTGCTGCCTATGGCCCAACACATGATTTGACTGTAATGGAAAGCAACCATAAAACTAATCTGCCACCTATGGAGATTGGTGAGGAAAATGATGAGCTGCTGCCTATCAATCGAAACGAGAACCAGAATATCACACCAAAAAGGCCTATCAAGGCTATAAGAGGCGATGTAACTACTCCGGAGCCTAAAGAGGACATAATTAATTCTGATTTGCCTAGCAAGCAAAAAAGAAAAATTACTACAAGCAAACCTAACAACAACAACAAGCGATTTGCTGTACCTCTACCAATGGGTCCAAATTCCACAACAGGCACTATACAATACATACACTATACAACAGCGCCCACTCGATCTTAATAGTACTCTGTTAAACAAACAGCCCAGCCCGAAACAACAACAACAACGGCTACCTGCTAACGAAGTGACTACCCATTTACAACAACAACAAGCTCCTGGCGATGAGGAACAACAATTCCATATTGTACGAAGGACCAAACCTAAACCCCTGGCCATTTTTATTACCAATATGCCATCTATCTTGCCAATTCTGGACAGGCTTAACTGCCCTGATATTGATGCCAAATTTACTACCAAAACTGTTAAAAGTGGAGACATCAAGATTATTGCAGAGGATCTGGACTCGTATGAGAAGATACTGGATGCCCTAAGGGACTCTCGAGACCAGATGTACACTCACCAAAACCGGGAGGACAGAGGATTCCGAGCCATTAAAAAAAACTTGCATTATTCAACTCCTTATGAGAATGTTAAATCCGAAATCATAAAGCTGGGCTTTAACTTCCGATATGTTAATAATGTCAAACATGCTCGAACCAACCAACCAACCAACATGTTTGAAATCGAACTTGAGCCACGAGTTGACGGAAAGAACAATGAAATTTTTTCAGTCAATCTTATTGGAAAACAGCAAGTGGTTATTCAAAAGCAAAACAGCAGGCTTGAACCGGTCCAATGCCATCGTTGTCAGCGCTATGGCCACTCCAAAAACTACTGTCGTAGGGACTTTATCTGCCTAAAATGTGCTGGAGCACACGCTACAACTGATTGCCAAAAACGCATGGACAACCCGAAGTGTGCAAACTGTGATGGAAATCATATTGCAAGTTATAGAGGATGCCCTGCCTACAAGTTGGCTCGATCCAATATGCTAAGGAATAAGCTAACTAAAAACAAGGCACAACAACACATTCCGCAACAACAACAGCAGCAGATAGTTCATAATAAAAAGCAACGTGAGCAGAAACAACAACAACAACAGCAGAGTATAAATAAGCAGCATTTCAACGTTAGAAACAATGCAGCGTCCAAGCAGCCAAATCAAAAGCAGCAACAACAACAAATCAAGCAGTCATCACAACAATCAACTATAATTCAACAGAAGCCTAAGGCTCAACAAAATCAACAGCCGCATCAACTACACCTGAAGCAAGCTGTCAACCTGCATATGCAGCAACTGAAACAACAACGAAATCAGCAGCAACATAGTTCTGTGGATCAGCAGCAAATCAGCCAACATAGCATCCTAATAAATGGACGCCCTCGTCTACAGCATTTGCAGCAGCACCAACAGCCGCTTCAACAACACCAACAACAACAACAGCAATTAAAACCAAAACAGCAAATCTCGCAACGAGGGACTGCCACTGCTAATTCTTTGCATATGCCCAGCGGATACCCAACAGCTAGCGAACTATCCTATTGGAACGCTTGTGGAATAGGAAACAAAAAACTAGAACTTTCCCAATTCGTCAATGATAAGAACATAGATATTATGATGGTAATTGAAACCAGATTTGACTCTGTTAACTTTACAGGTGGCAACAATCAGCACCCTTTGCAAATTCAAGGCTTCGTTACATATTATGCTCATCATCCAACTACTCATAGAAAGGGAGGGGTAGCCATTATCATAAAAGAAGGCATTAAACACTGTTCATTACAAATCATTTCTGAAGATCATGTCCAATATGCTCCGGTCTCAATTGATCTAGGTGCTAATGAGCAAATTGTAATTGCTCCTGTCTATTGTCCACCAGTTGTTAAATGGGACACAGAGCAATTTACAGAATTATTGAATACTATAAGCGACTTAAATTCAAATCCTAAATACATCATTTGTGGCGATTGAAATGCTAAACATAACTGGTGGGGCAACGCACGCTCATGCATTCGTGGTAGATCGCTTATTGAAGCGATACACATAAATAAAAAAGCCAGCGTTTTGGCCACTGGCTCTGCTACACATTATCCATTTGATAGGAGAAAAAACCCATCTGCAATCGATTTTGCAAGTTATTCGGGAATTGATACTAATCGTCTTATTACTAGCTCCAATGCTGACATGCACTCAGATCACCTTGCAATGATTATTGAAATTGGCATCGGTGGTTATCCGTTCTATAAAAAACCGAAAAGGGCTCTCTTTTCCAAACGTTCAAATATCAATCGTTTTCAAAAGGAACTGGAAAAAATAACGCAGTTAAATGTAGAAATGAAATCGGGCCAAGACATCGAAGATATTATTGACCTACTTACTCACAATATATACATTGCTGCTGCAAAGGCAACTCCGCCAGCACGCAACAATAATCAAATACCCAGCAGCAAATATCCAATCTCTAGCAGTACTCGAAGGCTGTTGAGAGAAAAACGCAATTTAAGGAAGTCCACCATCAGATTAAGGACTCCGTTAGCCATAAACGCATACAATATGGTCTACAAAAGATTAAAAAAAGCATTAGAAGCTGATCGAATAATATATTACAATGGTCTCTTCAATCAAATTAACACGAATGACAGATATCGGTACGCAAAACTCTAGAAACTTGCTAATCACTTCAAGAGGCAGGTTGAGCCTAATCACCCCTTAAAATTCGAAAAACCGGTTAATCAAAACGCTACAGCACCCCGTATCTGGACCAAAACTAATGAAGAGAAAGCTGAAGTCTACGTCTCACATCTTGAAGCTCGCTTTACACCCAGACTCACAAACACTGGTGAATTTCGGGATCAAGTTAATGCAGCAACTAATTCTCTCATTCGGCAGAAGACTTTGCAGATGACGTCATCGCTCATGTGGAGAGAAGATGCGCGCTTTATGTTCAGCCCAAATGAACTTCCCCCTCCAATCTTTAAGCACGCAACTTTTAACGAAGTACTGGCTGAAATTAAAAACCTCGATCTTACTAAAGCTGCAGGTAAAGATAGAATTTGCAATCAAGTAATTAAGTACTTACCATCTAAAGCTGTCTTACTTCTCACAAATATCTATAATTGTATGCTGAGAACTGGCCACTTCCCAAAACAATGGAAACTCGCTACTATTAAATTGATACTCAAACCGAGTAAACCCTCTAGCGAGGTCTCTTCGTATCGACCAATTAGCCTTCTGGCAGGCTTCTCAAAAATCTTTGAATCGCTACTAATGAAACGACTGTTCGATTGTGAATCGTTTGCCAATGCTATACCGGACGAACAATTCGGCTTCGCAAGGAGCATAGTGCTGAGCAACAAATGTCCAGAGTTGTTCAATACATTATGGAAGCACAAGATAATAATCGTTACTGTTCTGCTGTCTTCATTGATATCAGTGAAGCGTTTGATCGCGTCTGGCATGATGGACTTCGCCATAAACTCATTAAGCTATTACCAATTCCGCTCTTCAATATTCTGGACTCATATCTTAAAGACAGGACTTTTGAGGTTTGTAGCAACGATGGAACCATCTCTAGATTAGGAAGTATTAACGCCGGGGTGCCCCAAGGTAGTGTCCTTGGACCTGTGCTTTATTCTATCTACTCATCAGATATACCAATTCCATCTATGGTGGACTGCCAGCCATTTAAGAATGAACCAAACATTCAACAAGGCGCTCGTGATTTACTGCTATCCAGTTATGCTGATGATACTGTCATTTTATCAGAACATAAAATCGCCATGTATGCTGTTAATTCTAATACAACTTATCTTGGAAAATTTATGAATTGGGCTAACAAATGGTGTGTCTCAATAAATGTTAAGAAAACTGTTCATGTTCTCTATACTAGGAAAGCAATTACAAAATCTATTTAATCTCTAGCGCCCAAAATTAATTCGCAGAAAATCCCCAATGAATCATCTTACAGATATCTAGGCCTTCATTTGGACCGCAAATTGGGAATGACTGCGGAGTGTAAGTTAAACTGGCTCATAGGTAAATCCAGCAAGCTACCTACGGAATGTAAAATCCTTTTGTTTAAACCATTGGTTGCCTCAATCTGGCAATATGCGCTGCCTATTTGGGGAGCCTTAGCCTCGGACACCCTTTTTGAAACTATTTGTGCTGCTCAAAACAAAGCTATTCGACGTATTACTGGTGCATCCAGATATACTACCAATCAAATACTTATGGACAACTTTAACATCAAATCTGTAGAGGAGGTTTATTCCATTGCTAGTGAACGATTATTCTCTTCTCTCTGTTGTCATGAAAACCCGTTGGCCTCTATACTTTTCTTGAAGCCG
Organism: Drosophila willistoni; assembly: GCF_018902025.1. Lineage (NCBI taxonomy): Eukaryota > Metazoa > Arthropoda > Insecta > Diptera > Drosophilidae > Drosophila > Drosophila willistoni. The sequence goes on from NW_025814244.1 coordinate 50,474, forward strand.
TTTAGACCTACTCGTATTCTAAGACCTAGATACAGCAAACAATTTGAACTTTTTCTGGATCCGCAATTAACAACACACAAAAATCTTCAGCTTCCTATATTGGGGGATGTTGTTAAACTTGCTGAAGATAGAATACCCAATATTCCAACTTTAATTAAAATTCAAAAAGCAGAAGATGACCAACTAATGCGTGAAGAAGAAGAAAGGAAAAATGAACTGGCGAGGCAAGCGAGACTTAAAAATGGGCCAGCTCCAATAATCCCCAGATGGTATATGAAAATGCTAAAAATCGGCCTAAAAGAAGGCACTGAGACCAGAGAAACAGTTAAAAGATCCCTTGCTGATCAACCATTGCATATTCAACAGAAAATTCTACCGCCCCCTACTGAGGAGGAAAAGAAATTGGAATCCTGTAGTAGCCCTCTTTAATAATAATAATTTTAATTGCATTTCGGAAAGAATATTTTCTCTTGTTTGTTTGCAAGAATAAATGAATAACCCCCCTTGCGTACTACGCACATGTCTTCAATTGGTACGGTTCTTACTCTTATTTCGCACAGCGAACGCAAAGCGTAAGCAAAGAAGAGAGCATGGAAAAGATCCGTTAGAATTCGTTCGCATGCATTGCGTTTGCTTAGAAACAGAATTTTTGGTACAGGCTTTTTCATTTAATTTGATACTTTGATTGCGAAAAGACGTGGATATTAATATTCACATAAAAAAAAAATATATATATATATATATTTGTGAAACACGTGCATATTACATCATCGTTAAAAGTACAGTGACTGCACAAGGCAGTAATATACATATTTGGCTAAAGTGAATAAAAATATTAGTGAATATTCGAAGAATAAGGTGATATAAAATCAATTTAGTGAAAATATTAGAATTTAAAACCCGTTATATTTCAGTTAAAATTTATATTTCGGTCGCTTGGCGTCGACCAAGCAACTTTTGGCTTTCAAGCAGCCCTTAGATTTTTCATTTTCTTTGGGACAATTTGGTTGATTGTACCCCAGCCCAATCGCTGATATTTTCTTCGTTGGATCAAAAAAAAGAGACATTCCTCAATAACCAAGAGACCAGCGAGCCTCGAATTTATTTTATCAACCCTTCCATTTCATCAATAATCATCCTAAAATAGTCTGGTGGTGAAATGACGCAATTCCCCGGCTAAGACCAACATTATACACCCAATTTGAGCGAGATCTACTACTTTTCGATTTCTTTTTGGTGCATATGCATACTTAGTAGTAGTTCTGCTATCTTTTCTTGTTTCATCTGTACGCAATGTATGGCGTAGCAGCCCTTTGGTTTGGATACTACTTTTTTTTGTTGCACAACGGCAACACCTTTTCATACTTTTTTTTTCCTCTTTTATTAACGGAAATTTTGCTGATCTTAAAGAAAATTTAAATGAATTATTAGTTTAAGTAATGCGTTGAGATTGGCTTTGTTGCATTTCATTTTTATAATAACTAAATTATACAGCAAATCCCTGCAGCATCGATGGGCCTAGAGATCGCACCGTTGGATAAATCGTGAGTTAACACACACATGTACATATATACATATATAAATATTTGTTTCATTGCCAACTGGCACACGCTGCCACATAACCCAAATCTCTTTTGAATTACTATGAATTTTTGAATCTATATTTGCTCTATATCGTATTTAAATTTATTTTGCTGTATCTTTTTACAAATCTTTATTTTGTAATTTCTTAGAATATTAAGTCATGAAAACCCTTTTGTTTGGAATTAAACCGTAACCTGAAATTTCGTCATGTTTGTGTAAGCTAATTCATTGAGGAGTCCGTCGCCTGAATCCATGACTATGCTGCCGTTACAAATCGTCTAAGATCATTTAAGAGTCTGTTAAGGGGCAATCAATTAAACCCAATAGTTTGCCAAAGTAGGGTGGGTACAGAAAGGGTTAGCGAACAACACCTTTAGCTAATCTGCAGAGAGGTCGTCCGCACAATTAATAGTATCCCGATCTGGCCCAATATTTTGCTTTTTACATCCTTTTAGTTTCTGATAGTGCACTTATATTTTTTCTGTATGATCCGTGCGTATGCCTAGAGTCGGAAAGAACCCCCCTCATCCGACGAGCTAAGCAAGAGCAACGCTAGAAGTACACGACCCCGATCTTCAGCATACACTTGTGTTATCGTTAGCAACGTAGAAAAATTAGGCAGCTAACAACTACACGTGCACATGTACATCACTACAAAAATATAGAAACTCTTCTAACTGAGCAAATGGGGCTAAACATCATTGATCTATCTTCTGATTCTGATGACAATGACGTGCCCTCCATCAGGTTACAAAATCCTACACCTATGCTGCTTAATAATGACAACCTTAATCTTGCCAAAATATGGGCAGAAAGTTCTAATGACCCAAATTGCAAATGCAAAGAAGCTAGCAAAAGCAAAGATGAGCAGCTGCAAAACGATAAAATCAACAAGACAAAAGAACAGCTACAAATCGTAGCCGCTAAAACTAAAAAACTTTCTCTTTCACAGGCAAGACTGTTACCTAATCCTTTGCTTGGCTCTAAATGTAAATTTGATGCAAATTACAAAGGGTCTGAGGGAGATTCTATTACTCTTTGACGATCTTACGGATACTATGTGGGCAGCCGCCTGAAGATGTCGCCTTCTTATGAGTCCACCACGGCTGACTCCAGGCGAAAGCGCTCACACCTGCCCATCTTGCTGGCCACTGGTCTTATTACGCTATTAACCTCTTGGCCCCCTGATCTGATCTCCAATGAGGGAACAGATGACGACTGGTCTAATCTTGCTGGCCCATTCATCTCTCATCTCTCTGCCTCCAGTTACAGTGCAGCCTGGATTCAAGTTATGTTAATGAACTTAGCCGCAAATATAAATCTGTGAGGCTGAGAAATTTCCAAATTACATGATATTATATATATTCTAGACCACTTTGGACTAGTCTTAATTCATTTTTCACTTTATTTTGCCTTCAGCACTTATTGTAAATTGCTGTATTTAATGACCCTTGTTATAGATTCTAAGGTTTATGGTTGCTTTCCATTACAGTCAAATCATGTGTTGGGCCATAGGCAGCAGGAGAAAGATCAGCATTTGGCATTTAAAAATTAGACGAACACGAACTAGACTCTTCATCAGTATATTGCGTAATGAGGGAGCTAGAGCAAATCGGTTTAAAAAAGTTTGGAAGTAACGGCTTGCATTCCATTTTATTCGCAGAGCATTGTCCAAAATTGGGAGATATTTCCACAGATTTAATCGTTCCAATTGGTAAAGGGGAGCAAGCATTTTGTTTGCGTGCGTGTGTGGCACTAGTCATTATAGGCGGTTCGCAGCTACATATGTGCTGGGACAGCACTTGTCAAGGCATTAGAAGTTGTACCGCCTTCCATTGTGTGTGTGTGAGTGTATATGTGTTATCTATAAAAGGTCTGAGAGAGAACTTAGGTGTATGTATATACACTAATACATACCCAAGTGAAAAAATTTTTTCGCTTGCCAGCCTCTTACATAAATGTAGACATAGATAAAATTTTACGATATAAAACATTAACATATATGACATTTACATACATATAATAAAACACATATTTAAAAAAAAAAATTTTAGTTAAAATTGTTCACTTGTTTGGTTTTATGGGGTTTTGATGCGATCTTTATATGATTTTATGTTTGAGCACTCAGTTCATTTTAGGTTATAACAACACAAAAATATTAAATTGTCATTTATTTAAATAATTAGCTAGGAAATTGGCAATTTTTCGTAGCACACTAGTGAAGAGTCTTGAAACACTATTTTTTATTTGGGCAATTAATTCCCACTTTTACTATATTTTTTAACAATTTATAGCGGAGCTTTTTATACCCTTGCAGAGGGTATTATAAAATTGGTCAGATGTTTGTAACGCACAGAAGGAGACGTTTCCGACCCCATAAAGTATATATATTCTTGATCAGCATGAGAAGCTAAGTCGATATAGCCATGTCCGTCTGTCCGTCCGTCTGACCGTCTGTCCGTCTGTCCGTCGGTGCGTACGCGTTTTACACAGCCATCTTAAGAGCTATCGGGATGAAATTTTTTTGGGAGCTTTTTTTACCCGGGTGAGATAAAGTATGAAAATCTTTGGGATCGGACCACTATATCATATAGCTCTAGAAGAAACATTTTTGCAAAAATTGGAGTATCCCCATGAAATTTACCAATATGATAGTAATAGATATAAAATCTCAGATCCCAAAATTTGAATCTGATCCGATAAATAGAACACAAGTTACAGTCAATATAAATCGGTTCAAACGCTGCCGGCAGCGCTGCTTGCTGCCTACTACTGCCATCATCAAATCAACAGAGCACACGCATACACACACAGACGCAACGCTACATGAACTGTATGTGTATGCGTGCCGTGCTTTGCTTAGAAAATGATGGAAGAAGAAAAACTTGTGGTAAAAAGAGAAATAATATTTTGTTTGTGTATTGATGAATTGAGTTGCAGGGAAAGAAATTTCAAAAAGGAAAAATATTATTGCCAAGTATACTGCAAGGGTATATAAACTTCGGCATAGCCGAAGTTAGCTTCTTTGATATTTTCTTTGTGTTTTTTCTTTGTGTTGAGGCGAATACTCAAACTAGCACCAATGGCCGACTGGCCATCACCTGCAACAGAAGATGCAGGAGGAGCTCCAGTTGGAACTGCTAGCGGCTGCGGCTGGATTTTAGATATGTATTTAGTTAAATTAGCTTGATTCTTTGTTGATTTTTTGTTTTTTTTCAGGTGCAGCCTTAGGTAGAGGGCCAGAAGGACCAGCTGGTGTTGCTGCAGGTTACTGAAGAGAATTTGCAGGTAAGTTTACCTGATTATTGAGAGATTTTTCTGACGATTTGTGTTTTTTTCCAGGTGCAGGCGCTAGTGAAGGACGAGATGGACCAGGAGATTGGCCAGATTTAGCACGAAGAATTGCACGCGATGCTACTGGCGGCATTTGCATAGCAGGTGAGTAATTTGTTGATTTAGTAGCATTTTTTAACATTTTTATATTTTTTCCAGGTACAGGAGCAGCTTTATTTAGGACCAGATGACGGGCCACGTGGTGCAGCAGAAGATGCAGGAGGAGCTCCAGTTGGATCGCAAGCGGCTGGGCTGGATTTTAGATATGTATTTAGTTAAATTAACTTGATTCTTTGTTGATATTTTGTTTTTTTTTCAGATGCAGCCTTAGGTAGAGGGCCAAAAGGACCAGCTGGAGTTGCTGCAGGTGACTGAAGAGAATTTGCAGGTAGTTTACGTGATTATTGAGAGATTTTTCTGACGATTTGTGTTTTTTTCAGGTGCAGGCGCTAGTGAAGGACGAGATGGACCAGATGATTGGCCAGATGCTGGACGAGGATTCGCAGACGATGCTGCTGCTGTCTGACGTAGATTTTCAGGTGAGTTTTTGTGTTTTATTGCTGATTTAGATAATAATTTTAATATATTTTCAGATGCAGGAGCTGCAGACGGACTAGCTTGACGAGATTCTGGACGACGCAGATGAGACGATGCATACGACGTGGACAAGGTGAGTATTTGTACTTTTTAGTTGGTTTTATTTTTAGATTTGTTTTATTTTCAGGTATTGGTGCATCAGGCGAGCGGAAATCTGGACAGGACGATTGACGAGATGGTGCAGACGCTGAGAACGAGGCAGAGAGTGCAGGAGGCGCTTCTACTGGAGGCACAGCTGTCGAGCACTGGCCCTCTGACCCTCTCAGACCAATATAATTTGCAAGTTCAATTCTTATATCTGTTAATGTTGTTTTATTCATTAAGGCAATGGCCATTGGACCACAAGATAATTCTTTTACTCTTTGAATTAAGAGCCCACTTAATATGTCAACTAATCTGCTATTGTTTTCAAAGACCGAAAAATCAGTAATTTCCTCAACAATTGCTCTTGTTGTTGATTTTGAATCAACATCTCGAACGGTAGTTACCTTAAGTTATTAATTTTTCTGGTTAGACCCATTTGATCCGTTCTTGGGCGATAATGATGTCGAAGACGAGTTTTGCAATCAGCCCAAGATGTAGGGGGGTTAATATTAAGCATAGTTTTAGCCTGACTTTGAATTTTGGTGTTGAATATAACAGTGAAGACCTGGTCGTTATCATCATACTCCTCCATGATTTGGTTGACTGCCGAAATGAAACCATGTAACGTACCCTCCTGTCCAGTGAACACCGGCAAGTACCTTGTTTCCTTCTCGATGCTGTTTCTCTCCCTTGTTGTTGGATTATAATGCATCTCTTGATTGGATATTATTATTGATGTTAGCATTTGAATGCATTGTTGTATTTCGTTAATTTGTGCCATTTTAATGGTGTACGTTTTATTGTTTCGTTAACTTTTTTTTTTTTTTTTAAGTTTCCACAATAATTCTGTTTGTTTGCACAAAGTGTTTTTACAATATTATATTGTTTCGTTATTTGTCACAAAATGTTTTTATAATATTATATTGTTCGTTGGCTTAGATTTTCTCCAAAGTTTCCACAATATATATATTTTATTTTGTCACTAAATGTTTTGTTTTATACAGTATTATATTGTTTCGTTATCTTTGACTGCGTTCAAAGTTTCCACAATATTTTAGCTGTGAACTCGAGTACCGACTGCGCCAATTATGATTGAGTCTGTTCTGGTTGAGTGTTAAATCAAGACTGCTTTATTGAATCAAATCATATTCTAGTTTGGCTTACATCTAAGTGTTTTCTTCTGGTCACTTTTCTTGTGACACTCTATGTTTAGGGAAACTGTCACTTATCTTGTGACACTCTATGTTTAATGGAATGGTATTGTTTATGTTTACATTAATGTGGAGTGTAGACCTCTTGGGTCGGCTGTTATGGGAAGTGTTGCTAATGGCATAACTCACGCTGGCCTGGCTCTAGCTCATGTTACGCTTGTGCATACATTGCTTAGGTGAATATATGTATGTGCATATACAAATGTACATACATATATTTGTGCATATACAAATGTACATACATATATGATCATACTTAGCTGTAGATTTATGTGAATATGTTTATGTACATACATCAATGTATATATATAAACATATCCAAGTGCACAATTATATTTTAATGCGTATATGTTTAATTGTTTATACTTGCATCTGAGTGTTACAAGTTGAGCTCATTGTACTGAATGATTATTTGTATGAATATACTACACCTCCCCTTTTTAGAGAATAACGTAATATTATGGAGTTCTTAATAATATTAGATAATTAAGTAAAGGTAAAATAAGGGTAAGGTAAATGTGTATATTAGGGAAAAAAATTTTTTTTTTTTTGTTTTAGTTTGTGTCTGCTCAGACAAATTTTCTTTCTCTCTTTCTTTTCGAAATCATATGAATATATTTTCAATAATAGATGAATCCATAAAAAAATTTTTATATAATTTTTTTATACCCTTGCAGAGGGTATTATAAAATTGGTCAGATGTTTGTAACGCACAGAAGGAGACGTTTCCGACCCCATAAAGTATATATATTCTTGATCAGCATGAGAAGCTGAGTTGATATAGCCATGTCCGTCTGTCCGTCTGTCCGTCCGTCTGTGCGTATGCGTTTTACTCAGCCGTCTAAAGAGCTATCGGTCTGAAATTTTGTTTCGGGGTTTTTTATTACCCGGGAAAAATAAAGTATGAAATTCATAAGGATCGGACCACTATATCATATAGCTCTAGAAGAACTAGAAGAAACATTTTCATAAAAATCGGAGTATGCTATGAAATTTACATATGTGATAATATTGGATATAAAACCCCAGATCCCAAAATTTGAATGTGATCGGATAAATATATCACAAGTTACAGTCAACATAATAATCGGCTCTGCTCCCAGCTCAGCCGGCACCGCTGCTTGCTGTCTACTTCGTCTTTCGTCATCAACAGAGTACATGCATACACACACAGACGCAACGCTACATAAAGTGTATGTGTATGCGTGCGTTGCTTTGCTTTGGGAATAAGGGAAGAAGAAGAACAAATTGTAAAATAGAGAGTAAAATTGTTTTGTTTGTATATTGATGAATTGAGTTGCAGAAAACAAATTTTGAACATGTAAAATTATTATTACCAAGGATTGCAAGGGTATATAAACTTCGGCATAGCCGATGTTAGCTTCTTTGATTTTTTTTTTTTTTGTTTTGTTATATATATATATGTATATATTTTTTTTTTTTTGTGTTTTATTTGTTATTCCTTTTTAGTCTATCCCTATGAACTTTTTGTTCCCTATTTTTCCTATTCTTTATAACTACATTATTATTTTTCTCTATACTAATGACCTCAAACGGTCCTATATAAGAAGATTCTAATTTATGACCTGTTTCATTCTTGAGATAAACTTGGTCTCCAATTTCTATTTTAAAATCTTATTCTTTGCTATCATTTATTTCTTTTTGCTTAATTTTATTTTTTTCTAAAAGAATTCGAGCTCTCTTACACGCGTATTCTAATCTAAACTTAACTTCTTTAGAATAGTCTTCTATGTTATATATTGGATCTATAGTATTAACGCTATTAAATTGTATTGGTAGGTTACTTTGTCTACCAAATACTAGTTCATATGGACAATAATTATGTGTTACTGATGGTGTTGTGTTAAAACAATACACGAAATACTGCAACCATATGTCCCAATCAGTTTTATCTACTGAAATATATGAACCAATGTACTCATTGAACGTCTATGACTTCTTTCAACGGTACCTAATGTCTGGTGGTGGTGTGCTGTAGACGTTATGTTGTCTATTTTTAAATACTTGCACAAGTCATTTATAATGGAATTTTTATATTCTGTTCCCATGTCCGTAATGAACGTCTTCCAATGAAGACGGTCCAATGACCGTACTTCAGAATAAAAGATTCGACTATGGCTTTTGCCACTGTTGTTGCACTTTTGTTTGCAACAGGAATTGCTACTAAATACTTTGTCAGGTCACATATTAATGTGATTGCCTATTCATTCCCATTTTCCGAACGTGGTAGTGGACCAATTGTGTCCACTATCACTCTGTCAAAAGCATATTGTGGAGTTTCGTTATAATCATAGGTGATCGTGTATGTTTCGTCGTTTTCGACGTCAGGCATTTTGGACATTTATTAATATATTTTTTATACCCTTGCAAAAAGGGTATATTAATTTTGGTCAAAAGTGTGCAACGCATAGAAGGAAGCATTTCCGAGCATATAAAGTATATATATTCTTGATCAGCACGACGAGACGAGTTCAAATAGCCATGTCCGTCCGTCCGTCCGTCCGTCCGTCTGGATCAACGCAAACTCCTCCTCGACCGTTGGAGCTACAGAGCTGAAATTTTGCATGTAGGCTTGTATATACTGCAGGCGTTGTATATCTCGGATTCAGCCGGATCGGATCACTATATCATATAGCTCCCATACAAATGGCAAAGTCACGAACAGTGACTTTTCTTAATAACTTCGTTATTTTCTGAGCTATTGTCGTGAAATTTAATATTGGTGAGTTAATTACACATATAAACGACTATGCCAAATTTGATCAAGATCGGGTGACTATATCATGTAGCTCCCATAGGAACGATCTTTCGAAAACAGTGACTTTTGTCAATAACTTCGTTACTTTTGACGCGATTGCTTTCAAATTAAATATTTGTTAGTTTAATATATCTGTTAATGACTGTGCCAAATTTGATAAGGATCAGGTATATATATATCATATAGCTCCCATAGGAACGATCGGTGGAAAACAGTGACTTTGATCAATTTTCGTTATTTCCTATGTAGGCCGTTCTTTCGGAAACATTTGCCTTTTTAGCTTAAACGTTATTCCACTTTGATGGCTATAGGTAAGGAAAGAGTTACCAAAAAAATTGCAAGGGTATACAAACTTTGACGCGGTCGAAGTTAGCCCCGGCCCTCTGGTTTACATATTTAGTCATGTTTTTCCAATAATATCGTCTCTTTATTTTTGCAATTGTTTTATTTATGCCTGTATGACCTCCTTGAATTGGATCTTCATGGAATGTAGACAATATAGCTTCTTTTTCTTCATCGTTTTGGATGAGGGTCACCGGCTTGAGTAGCGCTACTCTTAAAAATTGTAAAATTTGATTGCTGATATTTTTGAAAGATTCTATTGAAATAGTTTCAAAGATCTTTTCGCTCCTGACTTGCACCTTGACTTTGGTGATACTAAGTATACCGGCTTTTTTTTCGAGCCTTTGAAAAAACTGACCTAAGTCGAGAATTCCATTGGTATAGATATCGCAAATGTCAATTCTTGCTATAGCTTTCTTGCAATGTTTGAATGTGGTCGAGGAATCAGTTATTCGCAAGATCACTTTTCGTACTTCGTCATTTACAATAACGTCAAATACGTTGGGCTTGGAAGCTTTTTCAAGATTTTGCCTTGGCAATAGTTCTTGTTTATTTTCTGCGCAGAAATTGTTTTGTCTACAATACCTGGTAGTGACTTTCAGGACTTTTTTGTTCATGTCAATTAGATCGGATATTGTTATCCTTGATAGGGCGTCTGCCACAAAGTTATCTTTACCTCTCAGATACTCTACCGTAAAATCATACTCTTCTAATTCGAGTCGCATGCGTGTTAATTTAGAACTAGGATTAACCATAGAAAATAAATATGTTAAAGGTCTGTGATCAGTTTTAACTGTAAAGTGTTTGCCATAAATATATGGTCGAAAATGTGTTATTGCCCAATGTATTGCTGCTAATTCTTGTTCTGTAGTACTCTTATTGCTTTCACCTTTAGTGAATTCTCGTGATGCATATGCAACTGGGAGTTGGAGTCCATCATAGTTTTGAGTTAAAACTGCTCCACACGCGTGTTTGCTTGCATCCGTGATTATGCAAAATTCTTTGCTAAAATCTGGGTACTGTAATAAATTTGGTTCAACGAGTTTCTTTTTTAGATATTGGAATGCTTTTTCACACTCTGTTGTCCATTCAAATGGGATATTCTTTTTACATAATCTCGTTATGTGCCGTGAATATTCGGCGAAGTTTTTAATAAAACGTCTATAGTAATTGCAAAATGCAATGAATCTTCTAGCGCTGTCTGCGTCCGTAGGGACTGGGTAATTATTGATGACGTCAAATTTGTTGTCATCTAGTAAGATTCCTTTATCTGTGCACCTATGACCTAAAAATGTCACTTCGTGCATAAAAAAAAAACATTTTTCTGGATGTAATTTGAGATTATTTTTTCTACAGAGTTTGAAAACATCTGTTAAATTTTTAATCATATGTTGTTCATGTTGCTTTTCTATAGTGCCCTCTGAGGTATTTCTATCCTGGGAGAGGCACTTGATTGACTTGTGGATTTCTTGAGATTTCACGAGCTTCATTTAGAATATGTTTCCACTCTGTCATAATGGGAAAATCTCTATTTTGTCAAGGTCATTGACTCGACCTATATATCTTTTCTTTACGCTTTCCCATTCCTTGCTTAAAGATTATTTATTAAGTAATGTAACTTTTGATCATGCTCTCATGATATATCTATATCATTACGCAGATTCAAATGGATGTATATTTTATAGTTTTTTATACCCTTGCAAAAAGGGTATATTAATTTTGGTCAGAAGTGTGCAACGCATAGAAGGAAGCATTGCCGACTATATAAAGTATATATATTCTTGATCAGCACGACGAGACGAGTTCATATAGCCATGTCCGTCCGTCCGTCCGTCCGTCCGTCCGTCGTCCGTCTGTCCGTCCGTCTGGATCAACGCCAAACTCCTCCTAGACCGTAAGAGCTACAGAGCTGAAATTTGCATGTAGGCTTGTATATACTGCAGGCGTTGTATATCTCGGATTCAGCCGGTTCGGATCACTATATCATATAGCTCCCATACAAATGGCAAGGTCACGAACAGTGACTTTTCTCAATAATTTCGTTATTTTCTGAGCTGTTGTCATGAAATTTAATATTGGTGAGTTAATTACACATATAAACGACTGTGCCAAATTTGATCAAGATCGGGTGACTATATCATATAGCTCCCATAGGAACGATCTTTCGAAAACAGTGACTTTTGTCAATAACTTCGTCACTTTTGACGCGATTGCTTTCAAATTAAACATTTGTTAGTTTAATATATCTGTTAATGACTGTGCCGAATTTGATAAAGATCGGGTTACTATATCATATAGCTCCCATAGGAATGATCGGTGGAAAACAGTGACTTTGATCAATATCTTAGTTTTTTCCTATGCTAAGATTGTTTTCGCAAACATTAGCCTTTTTAGCTTGAACGTTTTTTCACTTTGATGGCTATAGGTAAGGAAAGAGTTACCATAAAAGTTGCAAGGGTATTCAAACTTTGACGCGGTCGAAGTTAGCCCCGGCCCTCTGGTTTTCTTTTTCGTTTTGCTTACTGCTTTGGTTTCTCCATTAGGTAGAAACGATATGTGCCTGCTGCGTTGGAAAAGCGCATACATATGGTACTGTAAGAATGAAACTCATCTGTACCCTAGAGCCACCTTTAACTGGGAAATCTTCTCCCGCTATGTCAAGGTAAGCTAACCTAATTTGTACCAAGCTTACAGAGCGTTGAGGTGAGTTACATCCCTTACTTCTAAAGACTTCAATTAAATCCTGGACTATGCTAGGGTGCCTGTTGTTTAACTTTCTAAAGTACCTGTTTAAGAATAAACACCGTGTCCATCTGAAGCGGCTTCACCAAATCAGATGCACTAAAGAAAATATAATACAACTGTACTTTTGTCACAAACAACAAACCTAGCATATGACTAGAATTACAATCAGCTACACATGTTGTGGGAACAAACACTTGTAATTGTAAACTAACCCAAAACGATCACAACGGCAGGATGTCAAGTGGCCGACGCCGTGCCCAAAATAATAATAATTTTTCAACCCCCGAATACTTCATTGTGCAGCAAGGGACACCATACCCTTCTTCATTTTGGGGAAAAACAGGCAAAAGTAAATACGTGTGTTACGGCAGAACAAAAACTGTTGGCCACAGCCCTAATACAAGTTAAAAAGATAAATGGAGAATTTGAAACATTAAGAGCCTTGATTGATAATGGATCTCAAAGCACTATTTTATCTGAAGAAGCCGCTCAAGTGTTAAAATTACCCAAGATCAAGAAACAAACGGAAATAAGTGGCGTATCTTCAACAAAACCTAGAACGTCGAAATATAGGGTAAATATTTAAATGAAGACGCGTGACTCTGAAATAGAACTTCTTAAGGTTGAAGCAATTGTATTGCCACAATTGCCATAATTAATAATAGCAAACGTGGATATGTCAAAATGGCAAACTTATGTATATGCTAGCTGACCCCACCTTTAATAAACCTGGTAGGGTTGATATGATAATAGGGGTAGACGTATATACCCACATTTTAAAAAATGGAGTTGCCAAGATTAATGGTTTGCTGGGGCAAAATACTCAATTTGGCTGGATCGTGTCGGGATGTACTAAGTCAAAAGGAGACGAGTCTATAGTAGCTACAACAATAGATATCAGGGATATGGAGCGTTTCTGGGAAATGGAGGCAGATGAAAAAGATCATACGGAAGCTAGCGAATGTGAAGAAAATTTTAGCAAGACGACTAGGATTAATGCCTCAGGAAGATATGTATGTAGTAACGATTCCGTTTAAGCAAGAAAAGGAATTAGGTGACTCGAAGGCGCAGGCAAATGTGCGATTTCTTAACTTGGAAAAAAAGTCTCAGAAAAATCCAAAATTTAAGGAGGAGTACGAAAAATTCATTAACGAATGTAGGAAATGAAGTGTCAGGCGGGCATAATCATGGCAATCGGGCAGTAGCTAGTGAGCGAGACAGAACGACACGCAGCGGCCGTACCTATCTGGTCGACTCACTCATAATAACAAAATAAAGAGAAGGGTTGATTCAAAAAGCACTCGCAATCGTACCTCGCCTCGATCACATCGCGCACCCAAATTATCACTAAGGCCATTTAAATAATATAAAATATACATATGTATTCTTAACACAAAGAAATATTGTTAATAATATAAGACTTAGGAAATCACATCCTTTAATAATATTGTAATAAATAAACCGGGATAAAGTAAAATCCTACAAACTGGGGGCTCAACCAAGATTTCTGGCCCAAGACAATAAGTGAAATTTGTGTGTGTGTGTGTGAAGTTCGCAAGTGAACAGAAAATTGTTAAAATTGCGTGCATTAACGTGTAATATATATACAAAATCAAGGTTGTTGGCGAACGAATTTCACAAGAAGCAACCACTACAAATTCAAAAATAGTGGAAGTTGGTGTGACTGTACGAGTGGCGACGAGTGGACGGTGAGACGGTGAGCGGTCGGACGACGCAAGAAGAGCGTCACTAAGAATTTTGGCGCCGTTTTGGCAAAAAGTCGGCGACTAAAGTTGAGAGCGGCTCGAGAACGGTGGTGACTCGAGAGGAAAAGAGAGAGCAGACAGACAGACAGAGGAAGCAGACAGCGGACACGAAGTTGATGATAACCAGTGTCCACTGTGGAAGCAGACAGACGGAGAGAGCAGACAGCAGACACGAAGTTGATGATAACCAGTGTTGACTGTGGAAGCAGACAGACGGAGACAGCAGACAGCGGACACGAAGTTGATGATAACCAGTGTTCACTGTGGAAGCAGACAGACAGAGAGAGCAGACAGCAGACACGAAGTTGACGATAACTAGTATTTACTGTGGAAGCAGACAGCAGACACGAAGTTGATGATAACCAATGTTTACTGTGGAAGCAGACAGCAGACACGAAGTTGATGATAACCAGTGTTTACTGTGGAAGCAGACAGCGGACACGAAGTTGATGATAATTAGTGTTCACTGTGGAAGCAGACAGACAGAGGAAGCAGACAGCGGACACGAAGTTGATGATAATTAGTGTTCACTGTGGAAGCAGACAGACAGAGAGAGCAGACAGAGGGCACGAAGTTGATGAAAATTAGTGTTCACTGTGGAAGCAGACAGACGGAGAGAACAGACAGAGAGCACAAAGTTGATGATAACTGGTGTTCACTGTGGAAGCGGAAAACCAAAAGAGAGCGGACAACACAAACCGTTACAAGAAGCAGACGACGACGACAAATCCAAACGAGAAGGCAGCAGACACGAAGTTGAGATAATTGGTGTGGAAGCAGACAAAGAGAGCGGACAACACAAACCGTTACAAGAAGCAGACGACGACGACAAGTCCGAACGAAAAGGCAGCAGACACGAAGTTGAGACAGTTGGTGTGGAAGCAGACAAAGAGACCAAGAGAACGAGTGGAAAACAGCTGAACTGAACATCTGAGTGAGTTGCTACAGCGATATTGAGTGGTTCCATAGAGCAGGACGACTATAGTTGGGTGAGCTGTTTAATTATTGTCTTGAGTGTGAGTTACTTTGCTTGCACGACGAAACCAGACCGGTGGCAGAAATATTGACGAAATTGATGCGAGCTGCAGAGAGCACATTTCTAAGAATCGTCTGAGTTAAACCATAACCTACCACAATTTGACCTACATTAACATAGTGTGTAAATTTTGCTAAGTCGTAACAAATTTGATTGATTGATACTAACTATACATTAAAATAGCAAACTTGTTAAGCATTATACTGGTAATTGTGTGAAATGGATCGAGGTGATATTCTAACTTTGCGTATTGAAGAGTTGCGCATTATATTGAGAGAGTTAGGGCTAGAGACTACAGGCCTTAAAGCTGAGCTGCAATCGCGTCTACTCGCTCATTACGATTTAATAGAAACTGAAAATGACGGGCAGGAGGCAGAGTTCGCCTCGGCTAGAACAATTCGAGAAGTCCCGAACACAGATGGTCAAAGGTCATGGTTCACACTAAAAGATGTGGAGGGAAGCGTTTCCGAGTTTTGCGGTTTAGGTTCGATTGATGTTGTACAATGGACTAGGGAGCTAGAAGAATGCGCTTTAACCGTACAGTGGAGTCAGTTACAGCTTTTTGTGTATGCAAAACAATTGTTAAAGGGAGCTGCATTGTCGTTTATACGGAGTAAGAGAGATATTTGTAGTTGGGAGTCCCTGAAAGTAGCTTTGAAAAACGTTTAATGTAGTTTTTTTTTAGAAGGTATACCAGACCTGAGAGCAAATAAGGCATTATTGTATCAAGCCAGAACAGTGGATGGGTTGAAAGTTCAAATAGAGACGTACTTAAAATCCTATGATCCTAGGAAGTCGTCAAAGAAAACAACATTGGAGTTATCTTTTCACAAGCAAGGTAGAGATAATAGAGAGAAGAGTTCGATAACAAAAGGTGATCGCAAATGTTTTAAGTGTGGTGATCCTTCACACATGATGAGAGACTGTAACAAGAAAACGTTTACTTGTTTTAAATGTGGCAAAACAGGCCATCGCTCATTTGAATGTAAGGGAAAAGATACCACCAAAGTTGAAAGTACCAATGTTGTAGATGATAAATTAGTAAATGCATCAGGTAAATTTACTGATTCGGGTTTGGAGTTGAAAGAAGTAACTTATAAGACGATTAAGTTCAACGGTCTAATTGATACAGGAGCAAATTTGAGTCTCATACGTAAAAGCGTGTTTGTCGAACTTGGAATTAAATCATTAACAGGATATTCGAAGAGTCTTACAGGTATTGGTGGAAGCCATGTGATGACCTTTGGTAGTTTTAGCATAAGTGTCAAGATAGATGGCATTGAGATGGAAGTCTAGTTTCATATCGTTCCTGATGAAGATATGGCATTTGAAGCAATTTTGGGTAGAACCATATTAGATCACGTCGATTTGGTTGTTACAAAGAAAGGTACAAAGTTTGTGAGCATCAAGAGAAAAGAATTACTGTGTAAAACAAATAAATCTTGTGCTGAGTTGTTTAAGGAATTTGAAAGTATGTGTATGCACAGTGCAGAACAGAATAAAGTGGAAATCAAGAGTGACTTTTCGCATATCAGTACAGAAATCGCTAGTGAAGTCAAGAAGTTGATTAAAAGTTACAAACCTATTAGAAATACAAACACTGCTATCGAAATGAAGATTGTACTAACAGATGAGTTGCCAATTTATCAGCATCCAAGCCGTCTAGCAGAGTCTGATCAGAAAATTGTTGATAGTACAGTACAAGAATGGTTGGAAGAGAAGATAATAAGGCCAAGTTTTTCCGAATATGCTTCGCCTGTTGTACTTGTAACCAAGAAGAATGGGAAAAAGCGTCTGTGCTGCGATTACAGAAAGCTAAATGAGAAAGTGGTCCGAGATAATTTTCCTATGCCACAGATGGATACCGTATTAGAAAAACTTCAAAGCGCGTTAGTTTATACTACTCTAGATCTAACAAACGGGTTTTTTCATGTTCCTGTTGAGGAAAAATCTCAGAAGTACACAGCATTCGTAACTCAGAATGGTCAGTATGAATTCCTATATGTACCATTCGGAATATCCAACTCTCCAGCAGTTTTTACAAGATTTATAATGGTAGTAGTGAATCAGTCAAGAATGGAGATGCAGTGGTGTATATGGACGATATAATTATACCAAGTGTTAACGTGAATGATGGTCTAATTAAACTTAAAAGAGTGTTAAAGATAGCTGCGGAAAATGGGTTGAGAATAAACTGGGAGAAATGTCAGATACTGCAAAGTAAAGTACATTTTTTGGGCTATATAGTTGAAAATGGAAGTATTCAGCCAAGTAAGGAGAAGACTGATGCCGTTTCAAGATTCCCGATCCCACATGACAAGAAGTCAGTTCAACGATTTTTGGGGTTAACATCGTATTTCCGTAGATTTATCGAAGGGTACGCAGTAACAGCTAAGCCCTTGACTGACATTTTGCGAAAAGACAAAAACTTTGAGTTTAAAGAATTGCAAATGGTAGCGTTTGAGCATTTGAAGTTAGCATTGATCAAAGGTCCCGTTTTAAAGTTATACAATCTTAAGCTAGAGACTGAGATTCACACTGATGCCTCGAAACACGGTTTCGGAGCTGCGCTTTTACAGAAAGATTCAGAAGATGGTTTATTTCATCCGGTTCAATATATGAGTCGGAAAACTAAACCTTGCGAAGAGAAGTATGATTCGTATGAACTTGAGGTTTTAGCAGTTATTGGAGCATAAAGTGGCGTGTATATGTGCTAGGATTGAGATTTAAGATTGTTACAGATTGTAATGCGTTCACGATGACAATGAAAAAGAAAGAGGTTCCGTTACGTGTAGCACGTTGGGCAATGTACCTACAAGATTTCGATTATCAGATTGAACATCGTTCAGGTTCAAAGATGCGGCATGTGGATGCTTTGAGCCGTTTATCTTAATTTCTGCTAACTGACACCATAACCCATAGATTGAGGGAAGCACAGTTGTCAGATGATTGGACTAAATTGATCAGGAGTTTAGTTCAGGAGAAGGGATATGAAGATTTTTACATTGAAAATGAAATATTGTTAAAAGACCCCAATCAAGAACTTATTGTCGTTCCCTCGCAGATGGAAAAAGAAATAATACAGATTGCACACAAACAAGGACATTTTGGAGCTAGAAAGACACAAGATATCGTTGAAAAATCGTATTACATTCCAAAATTAAAAGAAAAGGTATCCCGTGTTGTTGAGTGTTGCGTGGAATGTCTTATTGTTAATGCCAAAACCGGTAAAAAGGAAGGATATTTGATGCCAATAAGCAAAGGAGATCAGCCATTGATGACATATCACATTGATCACGTTGGCCCGATGGACAACAAAGCGTTACAATCATATACTTGTTATAGTTGATGGGTTCTCTAAGTTTGTATGGTTGTACCTGACTCGTGGAACAGGAGTCGATGAAGTACTTAGTTGTCTTGAAAAGCAGGCGATAATTTTTGGTAACCCGGTGAGAATAATTTCTGACAGGGGAGCAGCTTTCCATCCAATGTGTTTAAGGAGTATTGTATCAGACAGGATATACAGCATTTACTGATAGCAACAGGTGTACCCGCGGCAACGGCCAAGTAGAAAGGATGCATAAGATAATAGTTCCAATGATTTCAAAGTTAAGCCAAGAGAATGAGGGAAACTGGTATAAGTATGTTGGTCGTGTGCAACAACTTGTTAATAATACTGCTCCAAGAAGTACAAGAGTTACACCTTTTAAGATTTTGACAGGAATAGAGATGCGTAGTCCTGATGATCCCGAAATAAGAAAGCTGATAACCGATTCGTTAATAGAAGAATTAGACTGTGGTCGTGATGAGATTAGAGCGGAGGCTCGAAAGAATATTAATGAAATACAGCAGGAAATGAAAAGGACGTTTGACAAGAACAGGAAATGGGAAAGAAAGTACAATTTAAACGAGTTAGTGGCGATTAAACGTACGCAGTATGGGAAAGGTCTAAAGTCGAGAGGTAAATACTTAGGACCATATTAAGTCACGAAGGTGAATAGGCACGGTCGATACGACGTTGAGAAAGTTGGCGATGGTGAAGGACCTTGTAAGACCTCAACAGTGGCTGAGTTTATGAAGCCTTGGCTAGGATCATTCGGGTCGAATGACTTGTCAGGACAGCCGATTGTAGGAAATGAAGTGTCAGGCGGGCATAATCATGGCAATCGGGCAGTAGCTAGTGAGCGAGACAGAACGACACGCAGCGGCCGTACCTATCTGGTCGACTCACTCATATTAACAAAATAAAGAGAAGGGTTGATTCAAAAAGCACTCGCAATCGTACTCTCGCCTCGATCACATCGCGCACCCAAATTATCACTAAGGCCATTTAAATAATATAAAATATACATATGTATTCTTAACACAAAGAAACATTGTTAATAATATAAGACTTAACAAGGAAATCACATCCATTAATAATATTGTAATAAATAAACCGGGATAAAGTAAAATCCTACACGAATATTTGGAGTTGGGCCATATGGTCGAAACTAAGGATGAAGGTGCGTATTATCTTCCACATCAAGCAGTAGTAAAAGAAGCAAGTCTGACAACTAAATTAAGAGTTGTATTTGACGCTTCCGCGAAAACCACGAATAACAGAAGTCTCAATGATGTTATGTGGATCGGGCCGCGGTTTCAAAAAGACATATTCGACATAATAGTAAAGTGGCGAAAATGGCAGTACGTAGTATCTGCAGATATTGAAAAAATGTATCGGCAGATAAACATTGGTCTAAACGATCAAAAATATTTGCATATTTTATGGAGAACTTCACCGCAGGAAAAATTAAGAATATATAAATTGACAACAGTGACGTACGGTACTGCATCAGCACCTTATTTAGCTACAAGGGTACTTGCAGAGATAGCAAACAGATGTCAAGATAAAGTGATTAGTGAAATTATCCGAGATGAATTCTACATGGATGATTTAATGACTGGAGGTAATACCGTACAAGAATCAAAACACAAAGTTCAACAGGTTTCCAGAGAGCTGGAAAAAGCAGGAATGAATTTGAGAAAATGGATTTCGAACAAGTCCGAAATTGTTGAAGAGGTTATTGTTACAGGCGATAATAAAGTATTAAAAATTGATGAGAACGAGGCAATTAAACCCTTGGGGTTGCAGTAGGAACCAATTAAAGACGAATTTAAGTTTAAGGTACACTGTGACGAGAATAGGAAGGTGAATAAAAGAGGTGTGCTATCCACACTAGCCAAGATTTATGATCCACTAGGTTGGCTAGCACCTGTAACGGTAATAGGCAAGTTATTTATGCAGAAGTTGTGGCTAGCTGAGCAAAATTGGGATCAAGAGTTGTCCGATAACGAAACAACAGAGTGGAAATCCTTCAGGGATAATTTGGTGTATCTGGAAGAAGTCAGGTTACCCCAATGGATCAAGACACAGCCTAATATGTTGTTACAGATTCATGGTTTTGCTGACGCTTCAGAAAAGGCATATGCAGCGGTGGTGTAACATATAACCGGCTACAACTTTACTGCGAGCTGTTGGAATCTGGTAGAATCTATCAGTAGTACGCGCTGGTTTCGGCTCAATTAGTCGGTGAGGAATGGGGGATATGTATAGACTACCCGCTCTACTAGTTATAATTTTATTAATGAATTCGCGTACTGACACAATTTATCCTCGGTTTAACGCTTTGTACTTGCAAAAGAAAAAAAATAGAGAAAAGAATGAGAAAAAGAAAAGAAATACCGCGTTTCCTGGCGCAGCTGCTGAACAAGAAGGGGTCTGATATCAGTGACGCCCAAAACAAATTCGCCCACCCTACCATGATCGCTGTATCCAAAGTAAAAAAAAAATTACCCAGCGATCCCTATGCCAAACCAATTTTTAACCTAACTTACTTTGCATGATTCCCCCCTTGTAAACGTCTCAGCCTAAATTCCTCTTAAAAACTTATATTTAATAAAAGTAACAAATAATATAAAGCATTTCAACAATTAAAAATTTTAGATTATGGTATAAATATAGATAGGTATGACAATGTTTATATGAAAAGTATATTAAAATTCAAAGAAAGAAACAAAATTCTTTTTTTTTTGAGCATAAGTTAAACTTCTGATGACCAAAAAGACCAAAATCAAATTTTATATGTTATTTAAACGAGAGCAACGAAAACTGCTTTAACTCTCTCTTTACTCTGCTTGGTCAATCATATACCAAAAACACAAGAAAAATGACATTAAAGATCTTTCTGGTGACCGCTGTAAGTAATTGGGTAAAAATATGGGGAGAGAGTATGTTGTTGATTCGAGAGAGAATTAAACCATGCTAAGCTTTCGCCAGTGGCGTGCAAAAAAAACAAAAAAGGGGTGAACTAAAATTTTCACCGAAGTTCCACTCATGTCCAAAAAAAATTACCAATGAAATTATAAAAATAAAGTAAAAAAAAATTTACAAAAAAAATTAACTTGGCTTTGAAGTACACCAAAGATTCAGAATTTTACAATTTAAAAGTTAGCTTTAAGGCGAAAGTATAAAAAAAAAATTAAAGGCATTTAATTATTTGCGCCCAACATTAGTATAACCCATGCAATATTAGGGCCTGGCGAAGATATTTAGTTTCTTGGCTGAAGGCTATGCAACGATCACCAGTAAATAAAATAACCAAAACGGAACGCCAGCCAAGCGGCTACACATATGAAAGCTCCGCTAGTTGATAGTTATCACAAAAGAAAAGCTTTTACCACTAACCATACAACACATAGATGGGACAAACCATGGCAAAACGAGTGCTTTCGTAAGGTAGTCTACTCGGCTGCCTTTGACTTCGAGTTTACTAGCTCTTTTGCCAGTACTCATACAATTATACAAGAGCTAGTTTGGCAGCCGAGTAGACTACCTTACACTTATTTTGCCATGGGACAAACTCATGATTTTTTGATTGCAAACGCTAGCCTAGTCATGGAACCCCAGAGAACTTCGGAAAAACCCGAACGTTCGTACTCTCAATGAGAGCGTAAAGTGGGGAGAGGGCAATATTTCTTGATATTCTTTCCACAGGGGCATATCCTATTCGCTTTGTCGCTGTTTTGTCGAAAATTAAAAATTTTGGTCGAGCGAGCTATTGAAATGCGATGTTGTACAACTTCACGTCACACACACACTACGAAGCCTGAGCATGTACCGACGAGTGTACACATACATAGTGTACACATCACAAGCGACTTAGGCCTGCCTTCGTCGTTCTGTAGTCTGTGCTAGACTGAAATTTTTTCGTAGCTGCTTGGCCCTCTCCCCACTTTACGCTCTCATTGAGAGTACGAGCGTTCGGGTTTTCCCGAAGTTCTCTGGGGTTCCATGACTAGGCTAGCGTTTGCAATCAAAAAATCATGAGTTTGTCCCATCTATGTGTTCTATGGTTAGTGGTTATACTAACTAACAGAATGTAGACTAACATTGTATAATTTTGAAAAAAAATAGGAAATGCAATTTCGAGATTCATTTCTTTTTTTGGTTCAGAAAATTTTCTTTGAATTTTTTTTATCCGATTACTTTCTTTTTTTGTGGCGCCCCCTAGGCTCCTCTAGAGTTGGGATCAGGGAAGTTTAGGGGTAATCGAGGCGAAGAGAGGGGTCCAAAGAGGACTAAGGGATAGAGATTTAGCCAAGTATGTCGGCCCCCATGGGAATGACTTTTCTTTTCCAAATCATCTTCAACTAGTGCGGTCGCAAAAACTAAAGTCATAGTGAAAACTAATTTTTTTCGGAAAAAGTCCGATTGTGAAGTTTGAATGGTGAATTCAAAGCAGTTTTATTCCGCCAGTGAGTGATAGTGTTTTATTTCAAAATAAATGCACATGGGCAGTCTGATGAAGTAGATTGTCGAAAGGAAGTAATATATCCTTTTTAATCCGGTGCCAAGTCAAATGAGTTGGCACCTAGTTCACAGACTAGATGCAATGGTCTAAGCCGGTCAGCCGACTAGAGAAAGGCTTATGAGGGACAAGCTGTCAAAACGGACCGAAGCCCCTGGAGCAGCAAACGCAGAGTATTGGCCAAAAAAGATCTGAGACGGGCATGAAGAGTAAAACAAAAAATAAAGAGTATAGGATTCTCTAGACTAGAGGAGAGACTCCCCCCGCCCTTATCTTGCAAGCAAACTCTGATAAGTAAAAGCTTTTCTTTTGTGATAACTATCAACTTGCGGAGCTTTCATATGTGTAGCCGCTTGGCTGGCGTTCCGTTTTGGTTATTTTATTTACTGGTGATCGTTGCATAGCCTTCAGCCAAGAAACTAAATATCTTCGCCAGGCCCTACTAATATTGGGCGAAAATAATTACATGCCTTTAATTTTTTTTTTATACTTTCGCCTTAAAGCTAACTTTTGAATTATAAAATTCTGAGTCTTTGGTGTACTCCAAAGCCAAGTTAATTTTTTTTGTAAATTTTTTTTACTTTATTTTTATAATTTCATTGGTAATTTTTTTTGGTCATGAGTGGAACTTCGGTGAAAACTTTAGTTCACCCCTTTTTTGTTTTTTTTGCACGCCACTGGCGAAAGCTTAGCATGGTTTAATTCTCTCTCGAATCAACAACATCTCTCCCCATATTTTTACTCAATTACTTACAGCGGTCACCAGAAAGATCTTTCTCCGTGGGATGCTTAAGTGAGTACTCTTTGGTTTTAATGTCATTTTTCTTGTGTCTTTGGTATATGATTGACCAAGCAGAGTAAAGAGAGAGTTAAAGCAGTTTTCGTTGCTCTCGTTTAAATAACATATAAAATTTGATTTTGGTCTTTTTGGGCATCAGAAATTTAACTTATGCTCAAAAAAAAAGAATTTTGTTTCTTTCTTTGAATTTTAATATACTTTTCATATAAACATTGTCATACCTATCTATATTTATACCATAATCTAAAATTTTTAATTTTTGAAATGCTTTATATTATTTGTTACTTTTATTAAATATAAGTTTTTAAGAGGAGTTTAGGCTGAGACGTTTACAAGGGGGAATCATGCAAAGTAAGTTAGGTTAAAAATTGGTTTGGCATAGGGATCGCTGGGTAATTTTTTTTTTTTTCTTTGGATACAGCGATCATGGTAGGGTGGGCGAATTTGTTATGGGCGTCACTGATATCAGACCCCTTCTTGTTCAGCAGCTGCGCCAGGAAACGCGGTATTTCTTTTCTTTTTCTCATTCTTTTCTCTATTTTTTTTTCTTTTGCAAGTACAAAGCTTTAAACCGAGGATAAATTGTGTCAGTACGCGAATTCATTAATAAAATTGTAACTAGTAGAGCGGGTAGTCTATCCATTTCCCCCATCCCCCATTCCTCACCGACTAATTGAGCCGAAACCAGCGCGTACTACTGATAGATTCTACCAGATTCCAACAGCTCGCAGTAAAGTTGTAGCAGGTTATATGTTACAGTTAGTTAAGTATTCATAATTTTATTAATTGGCGCCCAACGTGGGGCCAAAACGGTTTCGGGAGCCCCGACGAAAACATTTTTAGTCAATAACAGCTTTTCTTACGGATATTTATATCTCGGTTTTCGAACGCTAGTGTTCCTGATTGTATTGGGTGGTCAGTCGGAGTACATAAAGTTTCGACATAACTCTATGTCCACACCACCAACAAGAAGAAAAATAAAACAACGCACAATCAATTGGTCAGCTGGATCAGCCTTAAATTCTAAAATATTTTCGGCTCCGCGCTCAGGATTGTCGGTTTAGCCACGGGTAATTTTCGATAGTCAGAAAGTTATTTTTCGTTTCGGATCAGGTTTAACAATGGTCAAAGACTATAGCCTCCAAGCGGTTAATCTTCTTAGAACCATTGGTTTTTTTTAGTTGCCTACAAGTTAGGTACAAAATGTTGATTGCTTTAAGTAGTTAGGTAGATTGTATGGAGTTATGTGATACTTGGCAATAGGCTAGGGCATACCTGCAATTTCAATTATACTTAAAGTCCTCTTTTATCGTTATTTTAGCAGCTGCTCAAACCATTTTTTTTTTAACACATGGCATGATTCCCCTCATTAGTTTTATGAAAGTTATTTGAATTTTCTTTATATTTTCTCTATTTCTTTGCAACATCAGTATAATAAGTATAGCTTTGTTAATCAATCAATTTAATAAAAAATGTTTTATTAGGAATTAACCAGATCTGGAATTAAAAGCTTAATAATAAGAGGGAAGTCCTCAACATATTTAGTTAACAAATAAGCAAACGTTTTGTGGTGAGAAATGTCGGTAAGGCACAGCAGTGAAGATCTAGCCGCGATTCAGGACGACAATACCCTTTGCCTTATCTGCGATAAACCAATACAATATAGGGCGCAGCTACGGAGCACTACTTATGGTCATTATTTCCACATAGCGTGCTTCAACATACGCGTCGGTAGTAGGGAAATTTGGCCCACTTGTGATCAACCGAAAATGGATTCCAGAGATTGTATTCAGTAGTAATGACACACCAAGTGAACGCTGAGGAAAGTACACAACAGGCAGCGAACTTACGTAGCCAAGTATCAGCAACAGCAGTTAGTGAGCAGGCAAGTAATGGTAACAGTATTTTGGAGCTTAGACCAGACAGAATAAGTCAGGTTATAAGTAGTTGGAAGTTAAGGTTTAATAGCAAGTCCGGTATATCAGTGGACGAGTTTATTTATAGAGCGGAAGCAATGACCCATCAGGCTTTAGAAGGTAATTTCGTAGTTCTGTCGCGGTATGTTAGCAATTTGTTTGAAGGAAATGCTAGTGAGTGGTTCTGGAGATACCACAAGAAGGTATCACACATCAAATGGTTAGACTTATGTAGAGCCTTGAGGGAACAGTTTAAAGACGAGCGTACAGATCAGCATATTAAAGCTGCTATCAGCAAACGCAGACAAGGAGATAAAGAGTCGTTCGACGAATTCTACGAGGCGATAGTGGCACTAGCTGACAAACTGTTACTCCGCTGTGATACGGCGGGTCATCCCTATCAAGAGTGTGTAGCAGAACGGCGGGTGTTTTGCTATGGCTGTGGGAAGCCAAACACGTATAAGCCATCTTGTGCCGATTGTAATGATCATTCAAAAAACACGGCAGGTTGTGCACTTCGGAGTAGTGCACGCAGACAGATGATCTCGAGGGCCAGCAATACAGATTAAAGGAAACACTAGGGTTAGAAAATTATTTGCCCGAATTTACGCATATCTCTGATGAGAAATCGTTAGAAATATCTAAATATTCCGAAACGGAACCAGTAGAGTCGCCTAGATTAGGAATTTCAATAATAATAATAATAGCCTCGGCGGTAGTCGGCAATGTTTTTGATATCCGCCCTTATGCAGAGGTAAAGTTATTCAATAGATTAATAAGTGGCCTCATGGATACTGGGGCTAGTATAAGTTGTGTTGGTGGCAGTTTTGCCGAAGAATTATTGGCTGTAAAACAGAATATTAGGCCAATGTCAAATGAAGTAAATACTGCAGATGGAACACCCCAGCAGATAGTAGGAAAGATAAGTACTGAAGTTAGTTTTAGAGGAAATAGTAAGATATTGAAATTTTATATAGTCCCTGGGCTAACCCAGGATCTCTACTTAGGCATAGATTTTTGGCTCGCTTTTGATTTATTACCATCTGGACTGTCATTAGGACCGCTACAGATAGCTAGTTTAAGCGTAGAGGATACGGCGCAACGGATGTTAGACAGTAATCAGAAGCAACGTTTGTCTGAATGTATGGGTTTGTTTCCATCATTCGCTAAGTTGGGACTAGGGAAAACGCAGCTGCTGTCACATTCAATAGATGTTGCTGGTGCAGCACCAATTAAGCAGCGACACTATCCTATGTCACCAGCAAAGGAACAATTAATATATGAAGAGTTAGATCGCATGTTAAAATTAGGAGTTATTGAGGAATCTCAAAGTGCTTGGTCTTCGCCCGTTGTGTTGGTGAGTAAGCCAGGAAAACATAGGTTATGTATAGATAGTAGACGGGTGAATGCCGTTACAGTTAAGGATGCTTACCCAATGCCAATCATAGACGGCATCCTTAGCAGATTACCTAAGGCCGAGTACATTACAAGTCTCGACTTGAAAGACGCGTATTGGCAAATTCCTTTAGAGCCTGAGTCACGGGATAAGACAGCCTTTTCAGTAGCAGGTAGACCCCTGTACCATTTCCAAGTAATGCCTTTTGGATTATGTAACGCGGCGCAAACCATGTCCAAACTCATGGATAAAATAGTGCCACCACATCGGCGTCATCAGATATTTATCTACTTGGATGATCTGTTAATTGTCTCAGATTCGTTTAACGAGCATATAACTCTGCTTACAGAGCTATCCAAATGTATATCCGATGTAGGGTTAACTATAAACGTCGAGAAAAGTCATTTCTGTAGAAAGAATGTCAAGTATCTAGGGCATATTGTAGGTGAGGGAACGATTAAGACAGACCCAGATAAAATATCCGCCATAGTCGATTTTCCCACCCCAAAATCGGTTAAACAAGTTCGGCGCTTTTTAGGAATGGCGGGTTGGTATCATAAATTCATTCAAAATTACGCTGCTATTGCGTCTCCAATTACCGATACTTTAAAACATAAGAGTAAATTCATATGGACATCAGAAGCTCAGTCAGCATTTGAAGACTTGAAAACACGTTTAAGCCAGGCACCAGTTTTACATAGTCCCGATTTTAAAAAACCTTTCTCGATAAACTGTGACACAAGCCATACGGGAGTGGGCGCAGTGTTAACCCAGTTAACAGAGGATAAGGACGAAGTACCCATTGCGTTTATGTCAAAAAAACTGAACCAGGCACAAAGAAACTACTCAGTTACAGAGAAAGAGTGTTTGGCAGCCGTGTTAGCAGTAAAAAAATATAGGGCCTACGTGGAGGGTCAAGAATTTTCTATCATAACCGACTATGCTTCTTTAAAGTGGTTAATGAGTCAATCAGACTTGAGTTCTAGGTTGGCCAGATGGTCTTTGAAACTTCAGGGATTTAATTTTACCATTTCACATCGAAAAGGTAGTCAAAATGTGGTGCAGGCGCTTTGTCCAGAGTTTTTACCCCTGATTTAGCGGTATTAGATAGTGATTTAGGAATCGATCTCAATTCGGTGCATTTTCTAAGTCCCGAATATGTGGAGCTAAAGGCGAAGGTCGAAAAAAACCCCCAGTCAGTACCTGACGTGAAAGTAATGTGCAATTTAGTTTACCGGCGTAGTGAGCATTTTCCTGGGGAGAAGTTAGCAGATGAACAGTGCTGGAAACTATGGATTCCCAAGGGTTTAGTGGCGCAGTTGTTGAAATTGGCTCACGAAAGCCCACTAGCGGCCCACTGCGGTATTAATAAGACATTGGAAAAACTCAGGCGCTACTATTACTGGCCAAATCTAGTGTCAGTTTAGTGCCACTAAACACCCGAATTATACGTTAAGGCCACCATTAGGCAAGTCGGGTGTAACGTCAAGATTCTTCGAGAGACTGTAGGTGGACTTCTTGGGTCCTTACCCGCGTAGCAAGTCTGGCAATATTGGAATATTTATTGTAGTGGACCATTTCTCAAAATTTCCGTTCCTAAAGAAAGTAAAAAAGTTTACCGCGGAAGTGGTTACCCAGTTTCTAGAAGAGGATCTTTTTCATTGTTTTGGGGTACCTGAGATTATAGTATCCGATAATGGGCCCAATTTAGAGCACACCATTTTAATGAGCTGTTGCACAGGTATAAAGTGCGTCACACGTATACGGCTGCGTATGCTCCGCAGGCTAATGTGTCGGAGAGAGTAAACCGGTCGGTATTAGCAGCAGTGAAGGCTTACGTAAGTCCAAGCCAGTCTGATTGGGACGAAAAGCTAAGTAGTATCGCTTGTGCATTGAGGTCTACTATTCATTCGGCGATAAACACAACACCCTATAGGATGGCATTTGGTCAGCATATGGTAACCGACGGGTCCGTTTACCAAGTGCTACGGAACTTAGAATTGTTAGAGGATCGGGCTGTAAGGTTTAGTAGGGACGACTCTTTCGAAATAATGGGAACTAAAGCTAAAGAGGAGTCACGAAAACAGCATGAGCGGAATGAGAATCTGTATAATTTACGTAGTCGCGAGGTGTCTTTTTCAGTGGAACAAGAGGTATTTCGTAGGAGCTTCCAGCAAAGTAATTTCTCAAAAGGATTCAACTCCAAGTTAGCGCCACCGTTCGTGAAGGCGAGAGTGAGACGCAAGCTCGGCAACGCGTACTATGAGTTGGAGAATCTACAAGGCCATTTGGTAGGCAAATTCCATGCAAAAGATATTAAGCAATAATTTTTTTTTTGGCCCGGTTTCAAGCGAGTATCACCCTTTCCATTAGGTAAGTGTGATTTTAGTGGGGGGGTTTTGTAGTCGCGCTTGTAACCGTTTGTATTTAGAAAGAAAACGAAAAAAAAAGAGTAGGAATGAAGGCAGGCCTAGACATATTGACATAGACAGAACGAAATCACAAGCGACATAGGCCTGCCTTCGTCGTTCTGTAGTCTGTGCTAGACTAAATTATTTTCGTAGCTGCTTGGCCCTCTCCCCACTTTACGCTCTCATTGAGAGTACGCGCGTTCGGCTTTTCCCGAAGTTCTCTGGGGTTCCATGACTAGGCTAGCGTTTGCAATCAAAAAATCATGAGTTTGTCCCATCTATGTGTTGTATGGTTAGTGGTAAAAGCTTTTCTTTTGTGATAACTATCAACTAGCGGAGCTTTCATATGTGTAGCCGCTTGGCTGGCGTTCCGTTTTGGTTATTTTATTTACTGGTGATCGTTGCATAGCCTTCAGCCAAGAAACTAAATATCTTCGCCAGGCCCTAATATTGCATGGGTTATACTAATGTTGGGCGAAAATAATTAAATGCCTTTAATTTTTTTTTATACTTTCGCCTTAAAGCTAACTTTTAAATTGTAAAATTCTGAGTCTTTGGTGTACTTCAAAGCCAAGTTAATTTTTTTTTGTAATTTTTTTTTACTTTATTTTTATAATTTCATTGGTAATTTGAGTGGAACTTCGGTGAAAATTTTAGTTCACCCCTTTTTTGTTTTTTTTGCACGCCACTGGCGAAAGCTTAGCATGGTTTAATCAACAACATACTCTCTCCCCATATTTTTACCCAATTACTTACAGCGGTCACCAGAAAGATCTTTCTCCGTGGGATGCTTAAGTGAGTAGTCTTTGGTTTTAATGTCATTTTTCTTGTGTTTTTGGTATATGATTGACCAAGCAGATTAAGAGAGAGTTAAAGCAGTTTTCGTTGCTCTCGTTTAAATAACATATAAAATTTGATTTTTGTCTTTTTGGTCATCAGAAGTTTAACTTATGCTCAAAAAAAAAGAATTTTGTTTCTTTCTTTGAATTTTAATATACTTTTCATATAAACATTGTCATACCTATCTATATTTATACCATAATCTATAATTTTTAATTTTTGAAATGCTTTATATTATTTGTTACTTTTATTAAATATAAGTTTTTAAGATGAATTTAGGCTGAGACGTTTACAAGGGGGGGAATCATGCAAAGTAAGTTAGGTTAAAAATTGGTTTGGCATAGGAATCGCTGGGTAATTTTTTTTTTTACTTTGGATACAGCGATCATGGTAGGGTGGGCGAATTTGTTTTGGGCGTCACTGATATCAGACCCCTTCTTGTTCAGCAGCTGCGCCAGGAAACGCGGTATTTCTTTTCTTTTTCTCATTCTTTTCTCTATTTTTTTTTCTTTTGCAAGTACAAAGCGTTAAACCGAGGATAAATTGTGTCAGTACGCGAATTCATTAATAAAATTGTAACTAGTAGAGCGGGTAGTCTATCCATTTCCCCATCCCCATTCCTCACCGACTAATTGAGCCGAAACCAGCGCGTACTACTGATAGATTCTACCAGATTCCAACAGCTCGCAGTAAAATTGTAGCAGGTTATATGTTACACTGTATGAATAAGCTGGCCAGAATTACAGCATATGTGTTAAGATTTATTGGCATTAAAAAAAGAGATAAAGTGTACCCATCATACTTAACCGTCAATGAGCTTAAGAATGCTAAAAATTTTATAATTAAACAGCAACAGGCATATCAATTTAGCAGAGAGATATCATGTCTTACGCAAAACAAGCAAATTGACATGAAAAGCAATTTTAAGCAATTTTAAGCTTAAATCCATTTTGGGATAACGATGGAATATTACGCGTTGGGGAAGATTGCAAAATGCCAACATATGTTTTGATACTAAACATCCTGTGATTTTGGATAAATCACATCTAACAATGCTGTTGATTAAAGATGCTCATAAGGAAACCCTACACGGAGGAATTAACCTTATAAGAAGCCAAATTCAAAGGAAATTTTGGATTTTCGGATTGAGAAACGCCCTTAAAAAATACCTAAGGGAATGCGTCACATGTGCCAGATACCGCCAAGTAACTGCGGAGCAAATTATGGGTAACCTGCCCAAAAATAGGGTTACGGTGTCATCTCCATTTCATAACACGATGATTGATTTTGCCGGTCCATATCATATAAGGTGCTCAAAAAACCGGGGACAAAAAACATTCAAAGGATACATAGCTATATTCGTTTGCTTGTCAACTAAGGCAATGCATTTAGAAGTTGTTAGTGACTTGACAACTGATGCCTTCGTAGCAGCATTTCGAAGATTTGTTGCAAGACGGGGTAAATGCGCTAACATTTATTCTGATAATGGTACAAATTTTGTAGGTGCGGCTAGGAGGCTTGATGAAGAATTCAAAAAAGCAGTTCAAGACAACGTTCAGGTGGCCCCTGTGCTAGAGCGAGAACAGATTAGCTGGCATTTTAGCCCCCCGGCAGGACCTCACTTCGGAGGTATATGGGAAGCTGGGGTAAAGTCGGTTAGGTATTACCTGAAAAGAGTTATAGGAGACAGTAACCTCACATATGAGGAACTGGCAACATTGTTGTGCCAAATAGAAGCCGTGTTAAACTCACGTCCGTTGTATACGACGGGTGAAGATATGGACAACAACGAGGTGTTAACTCCCGGTCATTTCTTAATTGGAAGACCACATTAGAAGCAGCCGAGTCCATATCAGAAGAAAAAATTGGAAATTTAGACAGATGGAAATTAATTCAGAAAATGAAAAAAGATTTCTGGTTAAAATGGAAAGACGAATATCTATATACTCTCCAGCAAAGGAATAAGTGGCGACGAACCACAGAAAACTCAGAGAATGGACAGGTCGTCCTGATCAAAGATTGTCACCCAGCCAGGTGGCCTCTGGGCAAGATTGAGGAAATTCACAAAGGCAGGGATGATAAAGAGTAATAAAAGTCAAATTGCAGGAAGGGTCAATTACAAGGCCTATAAATAAAATCTGTCCACTTATTGGGGTAAAATCATCAGAATACGTGGAGAAGAACCGATGTCGAAAAGGTACCAGGTTCGGTCATCTGTCCAAAATAGGAACCGTAATGATGTTAGCAATGTTGATGCTGCTTTGCCAACTTTCGAATGCAGCAAGCATTAAAGATAATCGACCAAAAATAACGGTAAAAGAACTAAACCCAACAGCCGCATTGTACTTAGAGATCCAATGGGTGAAGTGGAAGTAGAAGCGTCCTCATGGGATCTGGTGGTATACTATAACATGTCGGCATATTTTGAAATGCTCAGTCAAGGTGACTGAATGATTCCCAAATTGAGTACCTTATGCCAAAAACTGTATAATTTCGAAGACCAGTGTCATTTTGTATTAAACAACACGGTTAAGCGAATTAAAGATATTGAGGAAAATAATATGCTATTCATGATTCAAGAAAAGACAAGACGCAAGCGAGCACCGTTTGAATTCATGGGTTCACTGTACCATATATTATTCGGTGTCATGGATGCGGACGATAGGATACAAATGGAAGAAAACATGAGAAACTTATTTACAAATCAGCAGAATTTAAAGCATCTAGAAGAAAGGCAGACATCGGTGGTAGATTCCACGGCAAACATTCTTAAGACTACCATAAATGAGATAAATGAAAACTTTGGCAACATAAACAACCGGATTGAAAATATGACAGAATTATTAAAAGAAAGTTATTACGTGTATAGAGAATGTAACATATAACCTGCTACAACTTTACTGCGAGCTGTTGGAATCTGGTAGAATCTATCAGTAGTACGCGCTGGTTTCGGCTCAATTAGTTACAATTTTATTAATGAATTCGCGTACTGACACAATTTATCCTCGGTTTTACGCTTTGTACTTGCAAAAAAAAAAGAATAGAGAAAAGAATGAGAAAAAGAAAAGAAATACCGCGTTTGTGACGCCCAAAACAAATTCGCCCACCCTACCATGATCGCTGTATCCAAAGAGAAAAAAAAAAAATTACCCAGCGATCCCTATGCCAAACCAATTTTTAACCTAACTTACTTTGCATGATTCCCCCCCCCTTGTAAACGTCTCAGCCTAAATTCATCTTAAAAACTTATATTTAATAAAAGTAACAAACAATATAAAGCATTTCAAAAATTAAAAATTATAGATTATGATATAAATATAGATATGTAGATATGACAATGTTTATATGAAAAGTACTAGCAAACCCGGCGAACTTCGTAACGCCTAACAGTCAAAGAATTTCGTGTTACCTTTTAGCTTGAAACTTGCCATTTAAAATGGTGGCCTCAATCACGTTCTTCATTAATTTTTTAATAACCAATCGTGTGCCATTGCACAGCCGTGGTGGGTTCAAGTTACGGAGCAAAATCACCGGAGATCCTACTTTCAATTGTAAGTGGTGCGGTGGCATGCCTGGCAAATCCAAGGAATTCAAAAATTCTACTGGGTAATTTACAGCTTCGATAGTATTGCAAACTGTATCAACAGATTTGTATGACACAGAGTATGTTGGCAACAATTGTTGTATCTTGAAATTTAATCCATGAACGTCCACATTTTTCGCTGCTAAAATGGCTCTTTCTGCCAGCCACTCAAGATTTATATATTGTGTGTGTACATCGGGAAATATACAGTCGATGAGAACATCTTGCGAGTGGACGATTGTGCAAAAACCGGTTGGTAATTTTATTGATCTAGTATTTTCATGTACGGCAACTTTCCCATTGCCAATATCTAATAGCTGTTTTGAAAAAGTTTCTTCGGATGGATCCTGAAGCGTTTGAACGCGCATGTTCACATGCCCTGCCACGCTTCGCTGTGCCCGCTTTTGAAAAATTAAAATTGCGGTTGGTAACTTTATTGCTGAAATTCAAGTTAAACCCTTGAAGTAGATGTCTTTGGATATATTGAACGTCTTATTACTATGTTAAATTCTATTTAACTCTATTGCTGAGTTGCAGTTAAGTATAAATTACAGTCTATTTGTTAAGCAATATACATTTGAGTGTTTTATAAATGAAAAACGAAAGCTGGCATACTACGAACGAAACATTCAATGTAAAAGTAATTTAGATGGATGGCAAAAGGTTGAGCAAAATCTTTTACTACTCTTAAAGCTTGGGTATAAAAAATAGATGTTGGCCGATTCTCAGTCCTACACGATCTGCATAAAAAATTTCGTGAGAATCGGTCGAGCCGTTTCGGAGTAGTTTGGTAACAAACACCACACTCGAGAATTTTATATATATAGATATCCATGTATTAATTGAAGAGTTTTCATATTCTTAATGAATGAATTACCTGTTACCGGATCTCGTTGCTTAAGGTTTATGCAATATCCGTCTTGTCCCTTCCAAAAAATGAGTGGATATTGGAGAGCATCATATAAACGATGGGTATCAGGAATGGACTGAAGAGAATTATTTCTTCTTCGAATCACGATTTGTCGCGTAGCTGTATGGTCGCCAACCATGATTCCAGCCACGTCGTCAACAACAGGTGCGTTGAATCGACGTATATGCCCTCCAGCTGGTGTTCTATCAGGATTGATGAAAATAGCGTGATTGTCACTTTGTAGCTTATGCATATGTGATTTGAATAATTTCAACAATTCGTTGTGCTCATTTAACAGAGCGTCCAGCTCGCTGACAATGCGCGTTGCAAATGGTGAATTGAGGTGATTATAGTCGCCACCCATAAAGTAAATTTGTAAAAATTTATAAGGTTCGTTTGGCATTGGTAGTATTGAGCCGACTTTGTGGTAAATTTGGCCTTTGATTTTGAATGTGGAATTAAATTGTTGACCATTTGCAGCAGTATTTTTAACTATTTCCGTTGCTCCGAACGATGTCATTTGAAAACATGAATTGAATTGCCGAATTGAACGCAAGAACAGCGAAGAATTTGGATCAGTACCAATAAGGAGGCCGTGCAATGGTTCCGGCGGTGTTTCAATTTCTGGAAGTTTCACTTTTCCTGATGAGCAACACATCCCAATTGGCTCATTTTTAAATTTAAGGGCTTGACAGTGCGGGCATTCCTTGTACAATGTACCAATTACCACTTTGGAATGAGCGTAATATCAACACCCGAAATGCTAGTCGAAGAAATGAATGTGATGTAAATGCTCGAAGTACTTGTTGATGTTGGTCAATCCCTCTACGTCTGTTGGCTACGAATCTGCGCGCTTCTCTTCGTTCCAATTGTCTTTGTTGGTTTCGCTCATCTCGTGATGCACGTAACTGCGCCATTCTTACACGGACATCTGCATTACTTTGTTGCCTTTCTGCATCTGATCTTATTGCTCTTCTATCTTGCATGCCTCTAGATCTGTTTGTTTGACGACTCAAATTAGCCCCCCTGCGTGTTCGTGGCATTGTTGTAATAAATCAAGTTGGAAAACTGATTGGTGTATAACGTGTATTATTTTCTTGATCAATAATTAGCGCAGCGAGTTCGGTCGCACTCGAGTTGTAACAACGACTGAACTCGAGACACACAATTCTTGTGCGCGCCTTCCACCGAACCACACTCGGCGACAGCGACAGAACGCTTGTCCTGAAGTTAAAAGAAAATTTCAACTGTTTGTTCCGAAAAAAAAACTGGAAAATTAAATTTTTTTATACGGAAATCCCCAAGCGAAGCCGTGTGAACTCAACAGTGTACATCACCTTACTGAAATCTAGAAAGTCTCAACGTTGTATATGGTTTTTCACGGCCTGTTTCGATTGGAAGATTTAAATTATTTTTGTTGAATTTCATCTCTTATCAAGTGTACTACACGGAACGCCAGCCAAGCGGCTACACATATGAAAGCTCCGCTGGTTGATAGTTATCACAAAAGAGAAGCTTTTACTTATCAGAGTTTGCTTGCATGGTAAGGGCGGGGGGGGGGAATCTCTCCTCTAGTCTAGAGAATCCTATACTCTTTATTTTTTTGTTTTACTCTTCATGCCCGTCTCAGATCTTTTCTGGCCAATGCTTTGCGTTTGCTGCTCCAGGGGCTTCGGTCCGTTTTGACAGCTTGTCCCTCATAAGCCTTTGTCTAGTCGGCTGACCGGCTTAGACCATTGCATCTAGTCTGTGAACTAGGTGCCAACTCTATATAAAACAAAACTTTCTTACTACATACATTAAAAGGCGCATTTTTTACTGTTTACCATTTGACTTGGCACCGGATTAAAAAGGATATATTACTTCCTCTCGACAATCTACTTCATCAGACTGCCCATGTGCCTAAAAGACAAACATTTTTCATAAAAATTGCTTCCTTTACTCAAACTGATATGCGCGTTTATATAGCGCTGGACTTACATTTATTTTGAAATAAAACACTATCACTCACTGGCGGAATAAAACTGCTTCGAATTCACCATTCAAACTTCACAATCGGACTTTTTCCGAAAAAAATTAGTTTTCACTACGATTTTAATTTTTGCGACCGCACTAGTTGAAGATGATTTGGAAAAGAAAAGTCATTCCCATGGGGGCCGACATAGTTGGCTAAATCTCTATCCCTTAGTCCTCTTTGGACCCCTCTCTTCGCCTCGATTACCACTAAACTTCCCTGATCCCAACTCTAGAGGAGCCTAGGGGGCGCCACAAAAAAAAAAAAGTAATCGAATAAAAAAATTCAAAGAAAATTTTCTGAACCAAAAAAAAATGAATCTCGAAATCGCATTTCCTATTTTTTTTCTCAAAATTATAGAATGTTAGTCTACATTCTGTTAGTTAGTATAACGCTAACTAACAATACAAGCAGTTCAAGCAGTGCAAGCAGTGAACGCAGGTTACTCTGTGAACTTATATTGCCCACTTTTAGGGATAAAACGTTTATATGTCGTTTTAGTTATAAAGAAGAAAAATCATTCCTACTCTTTTTTTTCGTTTTCTTTCTAAATACAAACGGTGTAGCGCTACTACAAAACCCCCCACTAAAATCACACTTACCTAATGGAAAGGGTGATACTCGTTTGAAACCGGGCCAAAAAAAAATTATTGCTTAATATCTTTTGCATGGAATTTGCCTACCAAATGGCCTTGTAGATTCTCCAACTCATAGTACGCGTTGCCGAGCTTGCGTCTCACTCTCGCCTTCTCGAACGGTGGCGCTAACTTGGAGTTGAATCCTTTTGAGAAATTACTTTGCTGGAAGTTCCTACGAAATACCTCTTGTCCCACTGAAAAAGACACCTCGCGACTACGTAAATTATACATATTCTCATTCCGCTCATGCTGTTTTCGTGACTCCTCTTTAGCTTTAGTTCCCATTATTTCGAAAGAGTCTTCCCTACTAAACCTTACAGCCCGATCCTCTAACAATTCTAAGTTCCGTAGCACTTGGGAAACGGACACGTCGGTAACCATATGCTGACCAAATGCCAACCTATAGGGTGTTGTGTTTATCGCCGAATGAATAGTAGACCTCAATGCACAAGCGATACTACTTAGCTTTTCGTCCCAATCAGACTGGCTTGGACTTACGTAAGCCTTCACTGCTGCCAATACCGACCGGTTTACTCTCTCCGACACATTAGCCTGCGGAGCATACGCAGCCGTATACGTGTGACGCACTTTATATCTTTGCAACAGCTCATTAAAATGGTGTGCTCTAAATTGGGGCCCATTATCGGATACTATAATCTCAGGTACCCCAAAACAATGAAAAAGATCCTCTTCTAGAAACTGGGTAACCACTTCCGCGGTAAACTTTTTTACTTTCTTTAGGAACGGAAATTTTGAGAAATGGTCCACTACAATAAAATTCCAATATTGCCAGACTTGCTACGCGGGTAAGGACCCAAGAAGTCCACCTACAGTCTCTCGAAGAATCTTGACGTTACACCCGACTTGCCTAATGGTGGCCTTAACGTATAATTCGGGTGTTTAGTGGCTTACCTACATTGTTTAAACCTTGACACTAGATTTGGCCAGTAATAGTAGCGCCTGAGTTTTTCCAATGTCTTATTAATACCGCAGTGGGCCGCTAGTGGGCTTTCGTGAGCCAATTTCAACAACTGGCCACTAAACCCTTGGGAATCCATAGTTTCCAGCACTGATCATCTGCTAACTTCTCTCCAGGAAAATGCTCACTACGCCGGTAAACTAAATTGCCCATTACTTTCACGTCCGGTACTGACTGGGGGTTTTTTTCGACCTTCGCCTTTAGCTCCACATATTCGGGACTTAGAAAATGCACCGAATTGAGATCGATTCCTAAATCACTATCTATTACCGCTAAATCAGGGGTAAAAACTCTGGACAAAGCGTCTGGCACCACATTTTGACTACCTTTTCGATGTGAAATGGTAAAATTAAATCCCTGAAGTTTCAAAGACCATCTGGCCAACCTAGAACTCAAGTCTGATTGACTAATTAACCACTTTAAAGAAGCATGGTCGGTTATGATAGAAAATTCTTGACCCTCCACGTAGGCCCTATATTTTTTTACTGCTAACACGGCTGCCAAGCACTCTTTCTCTGTAACTGAGTAGTTTCTTTGTGCGTGGTTCAGTTTTTTTGACATAAACGCAATGGGTACTTCGTCCTTATCCTCTGTTAACTGGGTTAACACTGCGCCCACTCCCGTATGGCTTGCGTCACAGTTTATAGAGAAAGGTTTTTTAAAATCGGGACTATGTTAAACTGGTGTCTGGTACCAACCGCCATTCCTAAAAAGCGCCGAACTTGTTTAACCGATTTTGGGGTGGGAAAATCGACTATGGCGGATATTTTATCTGGGTCTGTCTTAATCGTTCCCTCACCTACAATATGCCCTAGATACTTGACATTCTTTCTACAGAAATGACTTTTCTCGACGTTTATAGTTAACCCTGCATCGGATATACATTTGGATAGCTCTGTAAGCAGAGTTATATGCTCGTTAAACGAATCTGAGACAATTAACAGATCATCCAAGTAGATAAATATCTGACGACGACGATGTGGTGGCACTATTTTATCCATGAGTTTGGACATGGTTTGCGCCGCGTTACATAATCCAAAAGGCATTACTTTGAAATGGTACAGGGGTCTACCTGCTACTGAAAAGGCTGTCTTATCCCGTGACTCAGGCTCTAAAGGAATTTGCCAATACGCGTCTTTCAAGTCGAGACTTGTAATGTACTCGGCCTTAGGTAATCTGCTAAGGATGCCGTCTATGATTGGCATTGGGTAAGCATCCTTAACTGTAAGACCAAGCACTTTGAGATTCCTCAATAACTCCTAATTTTAACATGCGATCTAACTCTTCATATATTATTTGTTCCTTTGCTGGTGACATAGGATAGTGTCGCTGCTTAATTGGTGCCGCACAAGCAACATCTATTGAATGTGACAGCAACTTCGTTTTCCCTAGTCCCAACTTAGCGAATGATGGAAACAAACCCATACATTCAGACAAACGTTGCTTCTGATTACTGTCTAACATCCGTTGCGCCGTATCCTCTTCGCTTAAACTAGCTATCTGTAGCGGTCCTAATGACAGTCCAGATGGTAATAAATCAAAAGCGAGCCAAAAATCTATGCCTAAGTAGAGATCCTGGGTTAGCCCAGGGACTATATAAAATTTCAATATCTTACTACTTCCTCTAAAACTAACTTCAGTACTTATCTTTCCTACTATCTGGGGTGTTCCATCTGCAGTATTTACTTTAATTGACATTGGCTAATACTCTGTTTTACAGCCAATAATTCTTCGGCAAAACTGCCACCAACACAACTTATACTAGCCCCAGTATCCATGAGGCCACTTACTAATCTATTGAATAACTTTACCTCTGCATAACGGCGGATATCAAAAACATTGCCGACTACCGCCGAGGCTATTAGCTTTCGCTCCTTTTTAACACCTTTATTAAAAGCCTTCCTTCGCTCTCTTGAACGAGTCTGTGACCAATAAATTCCTTATCTAGGCGACTCTACTGGTTCCGTTTCGGAATATTTAGATATTTCTAACGATTTCTCATCAGAGATATGCGTAAATTCGGGCAAATATTTTTCTAACCCTAGTGTTTCCTTTAATCTGTATTGCTGGCCCTCGAGATCATCTGTCTGCGTGCACTTCTCCGAAGTGCACGACCTGCCGTGTTTTTTGAATGATCATTACAATCGGCACAAGATGGCTTATACGTGTTTGGCTTCCCACAGCCTTAGCAAAACACCCGCCGTTCTGCTACACACTCTTGATAGGGATGACCCGCCGTATCACAGTTCCAACAAACCAAGTTAACTGCTTCCACCACTGGCACCTCATCTTCTGCCTCGGACTCTTCTTCTGTTTGAATGCTCACTGCATTTACCACTCTCCTAGGCATGGGTCTTGGTGGTACACTCAATGGTTTCCGTACTGTCTGCATAAAGGTTTCTCTATTAAGCACTAACTGCCTTATCTTAGATACCGAAGCTATGGACTCATATAATAACTCATGCTGAATATCGGGCAGAAGATTAGCCCGAAGATGCTCTAGCAACTCAATTTCTGGTAACGGAGTAGACAGTTTGTCAGCTAGTGTCACTATCGCCTCGTAGAATTCGTCGAACGATTCTTTATCCCCTTGTCTGCGTTTGCTGATAGCAGCTTTAATATGCTGATCGGTACGCTCGTCTTTAAACTGCTCCCTCAAGGCTCTACATAAGTCTAACCACTTGATGTGTGATACCTTCTTGTGGTATCTCCAGAACCACTCACTAGCATTTCCTTCAAACAAATTGCTAACATACCGCGACAGAACTACGAAACTACCTTCTAAAGCCTGATTGGTCATTGCTTCCGCTCTATAAATAAACTCTTCCACTGATATACCGGACTTGCCATTAAACCTTAACTTCCAACTACTTATAACCTGACTTATTCTGTCTGGTCTAAGCTCCAAAATACTGTTACCATTACTTGCCTGCTCACTAGCTGCAGTTGCTGATACTTGGCTACGTAAGTTCGCTGCCTGTTGTGTACTTTCCTCAGCGTTCACTTGGTGTGTCGCTACTACTGAATACAATCTCTGGAATCCATTTTCTAACGCTTGTGTCAATAATTCCGTTTG
Source organism: Drosophila willistoni (assembly GCF_018902025.1). Classification (NCBI taxonomy): domain Eukaryota; kingdom Metazoa; phylum Arthropoda; class Insecta; order Diptera; family Drosophilidae; genus Drosophila; species Drosophila willistoni. The sequence continues at coordinate 92,363 of NW_025814244.1, forward strand.
TCTAACTGCTTGAATTTCCAGTCGCTCATTTTGGCGAGATGCAGCCGTCGCCATGGCATTCGCTATTAATCTGGCTAAATTAACGTCGCTATTCCTAACAGATTCGGATGGCTCTATACCCTCATCTAACCTTCTTTCCTGACTCAAATCCCTCTGTGCCATTTCTGCTAGTAAGTTGGCCCTTTGCGCTGCTGCCCTGGTTTGCATTCTTGCCTGACGGCTGGTCTGTGGTCCCCCACTAAGTGCTTCAGCTCCTTCTCCTTCCATACTCTGTAACGGTTGATCACAAGTGGGGCAAATTTCCCTACTACCGACGTGTATGTTGAAGCACGCTATGTGGAAATGATGACCACAAGTAGTGCTCCGTAGCTGCGCCCTATATTGTATTGGTTTACCGCAGATAAGGCAAAGGGTATTGTCGTCCTGAATCGCGGCTAGATCTTCACTGCTGTGCCTTACCGACATTTCTCACCACAAAACGTTTGCTTATTTGTTAACTAAATATGTTGAGGACTTCCCTCTTATTATTAAGCTTTTAATTCCAGATCTGGTTAATTTCTAATAAAACTATTTCTATTAAATTGATTGATTAACAAAGCTATACTTATTATACTGACGTTGCAAAGAAATAGAGAAAATATAAAGAAAATTCAAATAACTTTCATAAAACTCTTGAGGGGAATCATGCCATGTGTTAAAAAAAAAATGGTTTGAGCAGCTGCTAAAATAACGATAAAAGAGGACTTTAAGTATAATTGAAATTGCAGGTATGCCCTAGCCTATTGCCAAGTATCACATAACTCCATACAATTTACCTAACTACTTAAAGCAATCAACATTTTATACCTAACTTGTAGGCAACTAAGAAAACTAATAGTTCTAAGAAGTATTAACCGATTGGAGGCTATAGTCTTTGACCATTGTTAAACCTGATCCGAAACGAAAAATAACTTTCTGACTATCGAAAATTACCCGTGGCTAAAGCGACAATCCTGAGCGCGGAGCCGAAAATATTTTAAAATTCAAGGCTGTTCCAGCTGACCAATTGATTGTGCGTTGTTTTATTTTTCTTCTTGTTGGTGGTCGACATAGAGTTATGTCGAAACTTTATGTACTCCGACTGACCACCCAATACAATCAGGAACACTAGCGTTCGAAAACCGAGATATAAATACCCATAGGAAAAGCTGTTATTGACTAAAATGTTTTCGTCGGAGCTCCCGAAACCGTTTTGGCCCCACGTTTTGGCCCCACGTTTGGGCGCCAATTAATAAAATTATGAATACTACTGTATGAATATAACTGTAACATATAACCTGCTACAACTTTACTGCGAGCTGTTGGAATCTGGTAGAATCTATCAGTAGTACGCGCTGGTTTCGGCTCAATTAGTCGGTGAGGAATGGGGGATGGCTCTACTAGTTACAATTTTATTAATGAATTCGCGTACTGACACAATTTATGCTCGGTTTAACGCTTTGTACTTGCAAAAAAAAAAAGAATAGAGAAAAGAATGAGAAAAAGAAAAGAAATACCGCGTTTCCTGGCGCAGCTGCTGAACAAGAAGGGGTCTGATATCAGTGACGCCCAAAACAAATTCGCCCACCCTACCATGATCGCTGTATCCAAAGAGAAAAAAAACAAATTACCCAGCGATCCCTATGCCAAACCAATTTTTAACCTAACTTACTTTGCATGATTCCCCCCCTTGTAAACGTCTCAGCCTAAATTCATCTTAAAAACTTATATTTAATAAAAGTAACAAACAATATAAAGCATTTCAAAAATTAAAAATTATAGATTATGATATAAATATAGATATGTAGATATGACAATGTTTATATGAAAAGTATATTAAAATTCAAAGAAAGAAACAAAACTCCTTCTTTTTTTTTTTTGAGCATAAGTTGCTTAGTCAATCATATACCAAAAACACAAGAAAAATGACATTAAAACCAAAGAGTACTCACTTAAGCATCCCACGGAGAAAGATCTTTCTGGTGACCGCTGTAAGTAATTGGGTAAAATATATGTGGAGAGAGTATGTTGTTGATTCGAGAGAGAATTAAACCATGCTAAGCTTTCGCCAGTGGCGTGCAAAAAAACAAAAAAGGGGTGAACTAAAATTTTCACCGAAGTTCCACTCATGACAAAAAAAAATTACAAATGAAATTATAAAAATAAAGTAAAAAAAATTTACAAAAAAAATTAACTTGGCTTTGGAGTACACCAAAGACTCAGAATTATACAATTTAAAAGTTAGCTTTAAGGCGAATGTATTAGAACAAAAAATTAAAGGCATTTAATTATTTTCGCCCAACATTAGTTTAACCCATGCAATATTAGGGCCTGGCGAAGATATTTAGTTTCTTGGCTGAAGGCTATGCAACGATCACCAGTAAATAAAATAACCAAAACGGAACGCCAGCCAAGCGGCTACACATATGAAAGCTCCGCTGGTTGATAGTTATCACAAAAGAGAAGCTTTTACTTATCAGAGTTTGCTTGCATGGTAAGGGTGGGGGGGAGTCTCTCCTCTAGTCTAGAGAATCCTATACTCTTTATTTTTTTGTTTTACTCTTCATGCCCGTCTCAGATCTTTTCTGGCCAATGCTTTGCGTTTGCTGCTCCAGGGGCTTCGGTCCGTTTTGACAGCTTGTCCCTCATAAGCCTTTCTCTAGTCGGCTGACCGGCTTAGACCATTGCATCTAGTCTGTGAACTAGGTGCCAACTCTATATAAAACAAAACTTTCTTACTACATACATTAAAAGGCGCATTTTTTACTGTTTACCATTTGACTTGGCACCGGATTAAAAAGGATATATTACTTCCTCTCGACAATCTACTTCATCAGACTGCCCATGTGCCTAAAAGACAAACATTTTTCATAAAAATTGCTTCCTTTACTCAAACTGATATGCGCGTTTATATAGCGCTGGACTTACATTTATTTTGAAATAAAACACTATCACTCACTGGCGGAATAAAACTGCTTCGAATTCACCATTCAAACTTCACAATCGGACTTTTTCCGAAAAAAATTAGTTTTCACTACGATTTTAATTTTTGCGACCGCACTAGTTGAAGATGATTTGGAAAAGAAAAGTCATTCCCATGGGGGCCGACATACTTGGCTAAATCTCTATCCCTTAGTCCTCTTTGGACCCCTCTCTTCGCCTCGATTACCCCTAAACTTCCCTGATCCCAACTCTAGAGGAGCCTAGGGGGCGCCACAAAAAAAAGAAAGTAATCGGATAAAAAAAATTCAAAGAAAATTTTCTGAACCAAAAAAAAATGAATCTCGAAATCGCATTTCCTATTTTTTTTCTCAAAATTATAGAATGTTAGTCTACATTCTGTTAGTTAGTATAACGCTAACTATACAAGCAGTACAAGCAGTGCAAGCAGTGAACGCAGGTTACTCTGTGAACTTATATTGCCCACTTTTAGGGATAAAACGTTTATATATCGTTTTAGTTATAAAGAAGAAAAATCATTCCTACCCTTTTTTTTCGTTTTCTTTCTAAATACAAACGGTTACAAGCGCTACTACAAAACCCCCCACTAAAATCACACTTACCTAATGGAAAGGATGATACTCGCTTGAAACCGGGCCAAAAAAAAATTATTGCTTAATATCTTTTGCATGGAATTTGCCTACCAAATGGCCTTGTAGATTCTCCAACTCATAGTACGCGTTGCCGAGCTTGCGTCTCACTCTCGCCTTCTCGAACGGTGGCGCTAACTCGGAGTTGAATCCTTTTGAGAAATTACTTTGCTGGAAGTTCCTACGAAATACCTCTTGTCCCACTGAAAAAGACACCTCGCGACTACGTAAATTATACAGATTCTCATTCCGCTCATGCTGTTTTCGTGACTCCTCTTTAGCTTTAGTTCCCATTATTTCGAAAGAGTCTTCCCTACTAAACCTTACAGCCCGATCCTCTAACAATTCTAAGTTCCGTAGCACTTGGGAAACGGACACGTCGGTAACCATATGCTGACCAAATGCCAACCTATAGGGTGTTGTGTTTATCGCCGAATGAATAGTAGACCTCAATGCACAAGCGATACTACTTAGCTTTTCGTCCCAATCAGACTGGCTTGGACTTACGTAAGCCTTCACTGCTGCCAATACCGACCGGTTTACTCTCTCCGACACATTAGCCTGCGGAGCATACGCAGCCGTATACGTGTGACGCACTTTATATCTTTGCAACAGCTCATTAAAATGGTGTGCTCTAAATTGGGGCCCATTATCGGATACTATAATCTCAGGTACCCCAAAACAATGAAAAAGATCCTCTTCTAGAAACTGGGTAACCACTTCCGCGGTAAACTTTTTTACTTTCTTTAGGAACGGAAATTTTGAGAAATGGTCCACTACAATAAAAATTCCAATATTGCCAGACTTGCTACGCGGGTAAGGACCCAAGAAGTCCACATACAGTCTCTCGAACAATCTTGACGTTACACCCGACTTGCCTAATGGTGGCCTTAACGTATAATTCGGGTGTTTAGTGGCTTTACAAACATCACATCTGTTTATAAACTCTTTAACTTCTGACACTAGATTTGGCCAGTAATAGTAGCGCATGAGTTTTTCCAATGTCTTATTAATACCGCAGTGGGCCGCTAGTGGGCTTTCGTGAGCCAATTTCAACAACTGGCCACTAAACCCTTGGGAATCCATAGTTTCCAGCACTGATCATCTGCTAACTTCTCTCCAGGAAAATGCTCATTACGCCGGTAAACTAAATTGCCCATTACTTTCACGTCCGGTACTGACTGGGGGTTTTTTTCGACCTTCGCCTTTAGCTCCACATATTCGGGACTTAGAAAATGCACCGAATTGAGATCGATTCCTAAATCACTATCTATTACCGCTAAACTCTGGACAAAGCGTCTGGCACCACATTTTGACTACCTTTTCGATGTGAAATGGTAAAATTAAATCCCTGAAGTTTCAAAGACCATCTGGCCAACCTAGAACTCAAGTCTGATTGACTAATTAACCACTTTAAAGAAGCATGGTCGGTTATGATAGAAAATTCTTGACCCTCCACGTAGGCCCTATATTTTTTTACTGCTAACACGGCTGCCAAGCACTCTTTCTCTGTAACTGAGTAGTTTCTTTGTGCGTGGTTCAGTTTTTTTGACATAAACGCAATGGGTACTTCGTCCTTATCCTCTGTTAACTGGGTTAACACTGCGCCACACCCGTATGGCTTGCGTCACAGTTTATGGAGAAAGGTTTTTAAAATCGGGACTATGTAAAACTGGTGCCTGGTACCAACCGCCATTCCTAAAAAGCGCCGAACTTGTTTAACCGATTTTGGGGTGGGAAAATCGACTATGGCGGATATTTTATCTGGGTCTGTCTTAATCGTTCCCTCACCTACAATATGCCCTAGATACTTGACATTCTTTCTACAGAAATGACTTTTCTCGACGTTTATAGTTAACCCTGCATCGGATATACATTTGGATAGCTCTGTAAGCAGAGTTATATGCTCGTTAAACGAATCTGAGACAATTAACAGATCATCCAAGTAGATAAATATCTGACGACGACGATGTGGTGGCACTATTTTATCCATGAGTTTGGACATGGTTTGCGCCGCGTTACATAATCCAAAAGGCATTACTTTGAAATGGTACAGGGGTCTACCTGCTACTGAAAAGGCTGTCTTATCCCGTGACTCAGGCTCTAAAGGAATTTGCCAATACGCGTCTTTCAAGTCGAGACTTGTAATGTACTCGGCCTTAGGTAATCTGCTAAGGATGCCGTCTATGATTGGCATTGGGTAAGCATCCTTAACTGTAACGGCATTCACCCGTCTACTATCTATACATAACCTATGTTTTCCTGGCTTACTCACCAACACAACGGGCGAAGACCAAGCACTTTGAGATTCCTCAATAACTCCTAATTTTAACATGCGATCTAACTCTTCATATATTATTTGTTCCTTTGCTGGTGACATAGGATAGTGTCGCTGCTTAATTGGTGCCGCACCAGCAACATCTATTGAATGTGACAGCAACTGCGTTTTCCCTAGTCCCAACTTAGCGAATGATGGAAACAAACCCATACATTCAGACAAACGTTGCTTCTGATTACTGTCTAACATCCGTTGCGCCGTATCCTCTACGCTTAAACTAGCTATCTGTAGCGGTCCTAATGACAGTCCAGATGGTAATAAATCACAAGCGAGCCAAAAATCTATGCCTAAGTAGAGATCCTGGGTTAGCCCAGGGACTATATAAAATTTCAATATCTTACTACTTCCTCTAAAACTAACTTCAGTACTTATCTTTCCTACTATCTGCTGGGGTGTTCCATCTGCAGTATTTACTTTAGTTGACATTGGCCTAAAACTCTGTTTTACAGCCAATAATTCTTCGGCAAAACTGCCACCAACACAACTTATACTAGCCCCAGTATCCATGAGGCCACTTACTAAAACTTACAAAAACATTGCCGACTAACGCCGAGGCTATTAGCTTTCGCTCCTTTTTAAAACCTTTATTAAAAGCCTTCCTTCGCTCTCTTGAACGAGTCTGTGACCAATAAATTCCTAATCTAGGCGACTCTACTGGTTCCGTTTCGGAATATTTAGATATTTCTAACGATTTCTCATCAGAGATATGCGTAAATTCGGGCAAATATTTTTCTAACCCTAGTGTTTCCTTTAATCTGTATTGCTGGCCCTCGAGATCATCTGTCTGCGTGCACTTCTCCGAAGTGCACGACCTGCCGTGTTTTTTGAATGATCATTACAATCGGCACAAGATGGCTTATACGTGTTTGGCTTCCCACAGCCTTAGCAAAACACCCGCCGTTCTGCTACACACTCTTGATAGGGATGACCCGCCGTATCACAGTTCCAACAAACCAAGTTAACTGCTTCCACCACTGGCACCTCATCTTCTGCCTCGGACTCTTCTTCTGTTTGAATGCTCACTGCATTTACCACTCTCCTAGGCATGGGTCTTGGTGGTACACTCAATGGTTTCCGTACTGTCTGCATAAAGGTTTCTCTAGTAAGCACTAACTGCCTTATCTTAGATACCGAAGCTATGGACTCATATAATAACTCATGCTGAATATCGGGCAGAAGATTAGCCCGAAGATGCTCTAGCAACTCAATTTCTGGTAACGGAGTAGACAGTTTGTCAGCTAGTGTCACTATCGCCTCGTAGAATTCGTCGAACGATTCTTTATCCCCTTTAAACTGTTCCCTCAAGGCTCTACATAAGTCTAACCACTTGATGTGTGATACCTTCTTGTGGTATCTCCAGAACCACTCACTAGCATTTCCTTCAAACAAATTGCTAACATACCGCGACAGAACTACGAAACTACCTTCTAAAGCCTGATTGGTCATTGCTTCCGCTCTATAAATAAACTCTTCCACTGATATACCGGACTTGCCATTAAACCTTAACTTCCAACTACTTATAACCTGACTTATTCTGTCTGGTCTAAGCTCCAAAATACTGTTACCATTACTTGCCTGCTCACTAGCTGCAGTTGCTGATACTTGGCTACGTAAGTTCGCTGCCTGTTGTGTACTTTCCTCAGCGTTCACTTGGTGTGTCGCTACTACTGAATACAATCTCTGGAATCCATTTTCTAACGCTTGTGTCAATAATTCCGTTTGTCTAACTGCTTGAATTTCCAGTCGCTCATTTTGGCGAGATGCAGCCGTCGCCATGGCATTCGCTATTAATCTGGCTAAATTAACGTCGCTATTCCTAACAGATTCGGATGGCTCTATACCCTCATCTAACCTTCTTTCCTGACTCAAATCCCTCTGTGCCATTTCTGCTAGTAAGTTGGCCCTTTGCGCTGCTGCCCTGGTTTGCATTCTTGCCTGACGGCTGGTCTGTGGTCCCCCACTAAGTGCTTCAGCTCCTTCTCCTTCCATACTCTGTAACGGTTGATCACAAGTGGGGCAAATTTCCCTACTACCGACGTGTATGTTGAAGCACGCTATGTGGAAATGATGACCACAAGTAGTGCTCCGTAGCTGCGCCCTATATTGTATTGGTTTACCGCAGATAAGGCAAAGGGTATTGTCGTCCTGAATCGCGGCTAGATCTTCACTGCTGTGCCTTACCGACATTTCTCACCACAAAACGTTTGCTTATTTGTTAACTAAATATGTTGAGGACTTCCCTCTTATTATTAAGCTTTTAATTCCAGATCTGGTTAATTTCTAATAAAACTATTTCTATTAAATTGATTGATTAACAAAGCTATACTTATTATACTGACGTTGCAAAAAATAGAGAAAATATAAAGAAAATTCAAATAACTTTCATAAAACTAATGAGGGGAATCATGCCATGTGTTAAAAAAAAATGGTTTGAGCAGCTGCTAAAATAACGATAAAAGAGGACTTTAAGTATAATTGAAATTGCAGGTATGCCCTAGCCTATTGCCAAGTATCACATAACTCCATACAATTTACCTAACTAAGAATTAAGAAATTAAGAAAACTAATAGTTCTAAGAAGTATTAACCGCTTGGAGGCTATAGTCTTTGACCATTGTTAAACCTGATCCGAAACGAAAAATAACTTTCTGACTATCGAAAATTACCCGTGGCTAAACCGACAATCCTGAGCGCGGAGCCGAAAATATTTTAGAATTCAAGGCTGATCCAGCTGACCAATTGATTGTGCGTTGTTTTATTTTTCTTCTTGTTGGTGGTGTGGACATAGAGTTATGTCGAAACTTTATGTACTCCGACTGACCACCCAATAAAATCAGGAACACTAGCGTTCGAAAACCGAGATATAAATATCAGTAAGAAAAGCTGTTATTGACTAAAAATGTTTTCGTCGGGGCTCCCGAAACCGTTTTGGCCCCATGTTTGGGCGCCAATTAATAAAATTATGAATACTTAACTAACTGTAACATATAACCTGCTACAACTTTACTGCGAGCTGTTGGAATCTGGTAGAATCTATCAGTAGTACGCGCTGGTTTCGGCTCAATTAGTCGGTGAGGAATGGGGGATGGGGGAAAATGGATAGACTACCCGCTCTACTAGTTACAATTTTATTAATGAATTCGCGTACTGACACAATTTATGCTCGGTTTAACGCTTTGTACTTGCAAAAAAAAAAAGAATAGAGAAAAGAATGAGAAAAAGAAAAGAAATACCGCGTTTCCTGGCGCAGCTGCTGAACAAGAAGGGGTCTGATATCAGTGACGCCCAAAACAAATTCGCCCACCCTACCATGATCGCTGTATCCAAAGAGAAAAAAAAAAATTACCCAGCGATCCCTATGCCAAACCAATTTTTAACCTAACTTACTTTGTATGATTCCCCCCCTTGTAAACGTCTCAGCCTAAATTCATCTTAAAAACTTATATTTAATAAAAGTAACAAATAATATAAAGCATTTCAAAAATTAAAAATTATAGATTATGGTATAAATATAGATAGGTATGACAATGTTTATATGAAAAGTATATTAAAATTCAAAGAAAGAAACAAAATTCTTTTTTTTTTGAGCATAAGTTAAACTTCTGATGACCAAAAAGACCAAAATCAAATTTTATATGTTATTTAAACGAGAGCAACGAAAACTGCTTTAACTCTCTCTTTACTTTGCTTGGTCAATCATATACCAAAAACACAAGAAAAATGACATTAAAACCAAAGAGTACTCACTTAAGCATCCCACGGAGAAAGATCTTTCTGGTGACCGCTGTAAGTAATTGGGCAAAAAAATTTGGGGAGAGAGTATGTTGTTGATTCGAGAGAGAATTAAACCATGCTAAGCTTTCGCCAGTGGCGTGCAAAAAAAACCAAAAAAGGGGTGAACTAAAATTTTCACCGAAGTTCCACTCATGACAAAAAAAAAATTACAAATGAAATTATAAAAATAAAGTAAAAAAAAATGCCAAAAAAAATTAACTTGGCTTTGGAGTACACCAAAAACTCAGAATTTTACAATTTAAAAGTTAGCTTTAAGGCGAAAGTATTAGAAAAAAAAATTAAAGGCATTTAATTATTTTCGCCCAACATTAGTTTAAACCATGCAATATTAGGGCCTGGCGAAGATATTTAGTTTCTTGGCTGAAGGCTATGCAACGAGCACCAGTAAATAAAATAACCAAAACGGAACGCCAGTCAAGCGGCTACACATATGAAAGCTCCGCTGGTTGATAGTTATCACAAAAGAGAAGCTTTTACTTATCAGAGTTTGCTTGCATGGTAAGGGTGGGGGGGAGTCTCTCCTCTAGTCTAGAGAATCCTATACTCTTTATTTTTTTGTTTTACTCTTCATGCCGTCTCAGATCTTTTCTGGCCAATGCTTTGCGTTTGCTGCTCCAGGGGCTTCGGTCCGTTTTGACAGCTTGTCCCTCATAAGCCTTTCTCTAGTCGGCTGACCGGCTTAGACCATTGCATCTAGTCTGTGAACTAGGTGCCAACTCATTTGACTTGGCACCGGATTAAAAAGGATATATTACTTCCTTTCGACAATCTACTTCATCAGACTGCCCATGTGCATTTATTTTGAAATAAAACACTATCACTCACTGGCGGAATAAAACTGCTTCGAATTCACCATTCAAACTTCACAATCGGACTTTTTCCGAAAAAAATTAGTTTTCACTACGATTTTAATTTTTGCGACCGCACTAGTTGAAGATGATTTGGAAAAGAAAAGTCATTCCCATGGGGGCCGACATACTTGGCTAAATCTCTATCCCTTAGTCCTCTTTGGACCCCTCTCTTCGCCTCGATTACCACTAAATTTCCCTGATCCCAACTCTAGAGGAGCCTAGGGGGCGCCAAAAAAAAAGAAAGTAATCGGATAAAAAAAATTCAAAGAAAATTTTCTGAACCAAAAAAAAATGAATCTCGAAATCGCATTTCCTATTTTTTTTCTCAAAATTATAGAATGTTAGTCTACATTCTGTTAGTTAGTATAACGCTAACTAACAATACAAGCAGTTCAAGCAGTGCAAGCAGTGAACGCAGGTTACTCTGTAAACTTATATTGCCCACTTTTAGGGATAAAACGTTTATATGTCGTTTTAGTTATAAAGAAGAAAAATCATTCGTACTCTTTTTTTTCGTTTTCTTTCTAAATACAAACGGTTACACGCGCTACTACAAGAATCCATTCGGTTTTTCATGATTATAAATCAATTAAGCTCCGTGGTTGATGAATGTGAAAAAATTCAAACAGGAATTATTAGTTTATTGATAGAAATTAACCATGGTAGATTAAATACCAATATTTTAAAACCAAGCCAAATGAAAGTAGAAATAACCAAGATAAAAGAAAAATTATCTGAAACTTTAGTACTGCCAGGTAAAAGGAGCGGAAGTGAGTTAAAGGACATATATGCTCTGTTAACAGCCAAGGGAATTTTTGTTGACAAAAAATTAATTATAAGTGCTAAAATACCACTCTTTAGTAGACATCCATCCTTTCTCTACAGAGTTGTTCCAATTCCCGTTCGATTGGTCAGTAATCAATTGGTAACAGTTTATATAAACAGTCAGTACTTAATATATAATTTTGAAATAGACTCGTATCATTTAATGTCAGATTCAGCAATGCAGAAATGTCGAACCTGGCAATCAAACAGGAGAACATGTGAAGGAAATTGGCCTTGGAGTAACGCCAATGATAATGCCTGTGAACTGACACCCTTGAAACAGAATAGAAAATCGAACTGTTTATACACCACGGTTGTTGAGCCAAGATCGTATTGGGTAGAACTAGATAGTAGCAGTAGTTGGTTATTCAAGGTCCCACCTAAAACTAAGGCCAGAGTCCAATGGGGTAACGAACAGCAGGAGGTTGTGGATATATCGGAACAAGGAATTTTGAGCCTCAGACCAGGCTGCACGGCTAGAGCAGAAGATAAAATTTTAGTGGCTCATCATAGCGTACAGTCAGAGTCTTACATAGCTATAATAACTTCGCATATAAGCGATATTAGTAGCATACCAAAAATAGAGTGGAGTCCAGTTGAAGCCAACTTGGTAAATCATACGGCAGAATTAGAAAGAATAGGAAGTCAGTTACATTCATTAAAGGAAGATCATGTCGATTTACTAGGCTTAAACGTCCATCATGCAACCGGTCATGCTTCCCTAATATTGGTCATCATACTAATTTTAATATTAATAATAATTTGTATAAGACAACATAAGATTAAACATAGATCCCAAACCGTCACATTGGCGGCCATTGCAGAATGTTTAAGATTAAACATCGTGTTCATCTGAAATGGCTTCACCAAATCAGATGCACCAAGAAATATACAAAACGAAATAAAATCATAACACAAAAATAAGTCATAAAGATTCATATGACAATTATTGCTTAAAAACCAAACAAAACATGCATCCACACTCTGTGGAAAACACTTAAGATTGTAACAGCGGCGCGGTATCGAGTGGCCAACGCTGAGCATGAAATATAAACAATTTTCAACCCCCGAAAACATGGGTCATTAGAATAAGTATTTTTAAGAACAATTGTCGCCTCCTAGTGTTTAAGAGTTCTTGTACACACAACACTTTAGTAAATAAAATCAGTTCATATTTTGAATTCAACGAATGAAGATTGGGTTATTTTCCTTCTCTCCGGGAATCCCTATTCATTTTGGTCCTTCGATAAAAAGGAACTCTGTAGTTTTCCCCCACCAGTGGTAAGAGACTCAGAGAATGAATCAGCTCCTTAAGGTCTGAATTCTTATGATAAGATCAGATAAAGGTAGCAAAATAAAAAACTCTTGTTTTCCCCCACCAGTGGTAAGAGACAGAGTATAATATAAAAGCAAAATATTGCTTAATGAATAAAAAGTGCGTGCGACCGAGTATATAAAGGCAGTTTGGCTAGTCGAGCAACTGCAATAATTTCGGCGGCGGTAAAAAAAAAAAACGAAATAAAGTTGGTGTGTGGCTAATTCGAAGCCCATATATATATAAAGTGAAAAAAAAATATAAAAATATAAAGTTGGTGTGTGGCGTATTCGAAGCCCTAATATCGAAAAAAGTGAACTATATGTAGTTGCAAGTCGGCAACTACCAACAGCAGCAGAGCAACAAGAAAGCTGCAAAGAAGAAACTGAAGAACGTGCAGTGGCAGTATAAGAAATTCTGGTGCGATGTCCGGCACCGGTACCGCCTGAGCCCATAGGCCCTGGACAACAGCAGCTGAGCGACGACACAGTAAAAAAAAAAACGGCGAACTTTACCCATTGGCGGACAAGCAGCAGCGAACAGGATCATCAGATAAGAAATTAATTAAAATAGTTATAAGTATTTGCATATTTACATACGTATTTTATTAATTTCATTATATAATTATATCGATATCCTATAAGATAAAAATGTTCACTAATAAGGCTGCAAAAGTGTTGGAGAAGCAGGCAGAGTTACATACCAGGTTAAGGCAGTTAGAAGCACTAGACCCTACAAACATAACTAGCAAAGTTGTAGAGGAAGTAAAAGATATAAGGAATCAAGGATATCCTAATCAGAGAAATAACGTGGAACCATGTAAAATCTGAAGATAACCCTGCAGATGTAGCTTCAAGGGGTATTTGTCCAAATAAGTTAAAAGATTGTGAATTGTGGTGGAATGGGCCAAGGTGGCTCGGTGAGATTATGGTAAATTCCGTACTATTAAATACAGAGAGTAGTATTATGCAGGAGCTAATTGAAAAGTATTCCTGTATGAATAAGCTGGCCAGCATATACATATTACAGCATATGTGTTAAGATTTATTGGCATTAAAAAAAGAGATAAAGTGTACCCATCATACTTAACCGTCAATGAGCTTAAGAATGCTAAAAATTTTATAATTAAACAGCAACAGGCATATCAATTTAGCAGAGAGATATCATGTCTTACGCAAAACAAGCAAATTGACATGAAAAGCAAAATTTTAAGCTTAAATCCATTTTTGGATAACGATGGAATATTACGCGTTGGGGGAAGATTGCAAAATGCCAACATATGTTTTGATACTAAACATCCTGTGATTTTGGATAAATCACATCTAACAATGCTGTTGATTAAAGATGCTCATAAGGAAACCCTCCACGGAGGAATTAACCTTATGAGAAGCCAAATTCAAAGGAAATTTTGGATTTTCGGATTGAGAAACGCCCTTAAAAAATACCTAAGGGAATGCGTCACATGGCCAGATACCGCCAAGTAACTGCGGAGCAAATTATGGGTAACCTGCCCAAAAATAGGGTTACGGTGTCATCTCCATTTCATAACACGGGGATTGATTTTGCCGGTCCATATCATATAAGGTGCTCAAAAAACCGGGGACAAAAAACATTCAAAGGATACATAGCTGTATTCGTTTGCTTGTCAACTAAGGCAATGCATTTAGAAGTTGTTAGTGACTTGACAACTGATGCCTTCCTAGCAGCATTTCGAAGATTGGTTGCAAGACGGGGTAAATGCGCTAACATTTATTCTGATAATGGTACAAATTTTGTAGGTGCGGCTAGGAGGCTTGATGAAGAATTCAAAAAAGCAGTTCAAGACAACGTTCAGGTGGCCCCTGTGCTAGAGCGAGAACAGATTAGCTGGCATTTTAGCCCCCCGGCAGGACCTCACTTCGGAGGTATATGGGAAGCTGGGGTAAAGTCGGTTAAGTATCACCTGAAAAGAGTTATAGGAGACAGTAACCTCACATATGAGGAACTGGCAACATTGTTGTGCCAAATAGAAGCCGTGTTAAACTCACGTCCGTTGTATACGACGGGTGAAGATATGGACAACAACGAGGTGTTAACTCCCGGTCATTTCTTAATTGGAAGACCTACATTAGAAGCAGACGAGTCCATATCAGAAGAAAAAATTGGAAATTTAGACAGATGGAAATTAATTCAGAAAATAAAAAAAGATTTCTGGTTAAAATGGAAAGACGAATATCTATATACTCTCCAGCAAAGGAATAAGTGGCGACGAACCACAGAAAACTTAGAGAATGGACAGGTCGTCCTGATCAAAGATGAGAATTGTCACCCAGCCAGGTGGCCTCTGGGCAAGATTGAGGAAATTCACAAAGGCAGGTATGATAAAGTAAGAGTGGTAAAAGTCAAATTGCAGGAAGGGTCAATTACAAGGCCTATAAATAAAATCCACTTATTGGGGTAAAATCATCAGAAGACATGGAGGAGAACCGATGTCGAAAAGGTACCAGGTTCGGTAATCTGTCCAAAATAGGAACCGTAATGATGTTAGCAATGTTGATGCTGCTTTGCCAACTTTCGAATGCAGCAAGCATTAAAGATAATCGACCAAAAATAACGGTAAAAGAACTAAACCCAACAGCCGCATTGTACTTAGAGATCCAATGGGTGAAGTGGAAGTAGAAGCGTCCTCATGGGATCTGGTGGTATACTATAACATGTCGGCATATTTTGAAATGCTCAGTCAAGGTGACTGAATGATTCCCAAATTGAGTACGTTATGCCAAAAACTGTATAATTTCGAAGACCAGTGTCATTTTGTATTAAACAACACGGTTAAGCGAATTAAAGATATTGAGGAAAATAATATGCTATTCATGATTCAACAAAAGACAAGACGCAAGCGAGCACCGTTTGAATTCATGGGTTCACTGTACCATATATTATTCGGTGTCATGGATGCGGACGATAGGATACAAATGGAAGAAAACATGAGAAACTTATTTACAAATCAGCAGAATTTAAAGCATCTAGAAGAAAGGCAGACATCGGTGGTAGATTCCACGGCAAACATTCTTAAGACTACCATAAATGAGATAAATGAAAACTTTGGCAACATGAACAACCGGATTGAAAATATGACAGAATTATTAAAAGAATGTTATTACGTGTATAGAGAATCCATTCGGTTTTTCATGATTATAAATCAATTAAGCTCCGTGGTTGATGAATGTGAAAAAATTCAAACAGGAATTATTAGTTTATTGATAGAAATTAACCATGGTAGATTAAATACCAATATTTTAAAACCAAGCCAAATGAAAGTAGAAATAACCAAGATAAAAGAAAAATTATCTGAAACTTTAGTACTGCCAGGTAAAAGGAGCGGAAGTGAGTTAAAGGACATATATGCTCTGTTAACAGCCAAGGGAATTTTTGTTGACAAAAAAATTTACAGAGTTGTTCCAATTCCCGTTCGATTGGTCAGTAATCAATTGGTAACAGTTTATATAAACAGTCAGTACTTAATATATAATTTTGAAATAGACTCGTATCATTTAATGTCAGATTCAGCAATGCAGAAATGTCGAACCTGGCAATCAAACAGGAGAACATGTGAAGGAAATTGGCCTTGGAGTAACGCCAATGATAATGCCTGTGAACTGACACCCTTGAAACAGAATAGAAAATCGAACTGTTTATACACCACGGTTGTTGAGCCAAGATCGTATTGGGTAGAACTAGATAGTAGCAGTAGTTGGTTATTCAAGGTCCCACCTAAAACTAAGGCCAGAGTCCAATGGGGTAACGAACAGCAGGAGGTTGTGGATATACCGGAACAAGGAATTTTGAGCCTCAGACCAGACTGCACGGCTAGAGCAGAAGATAAAATTTTAGTGGCTCATCATAGCGTACAGTCAGAGTCTTACATAGCTATAATAACTTCGCATATAAGCGATATTAGTAGCATACCAAAAATAGAGTGGAGTCCAGTTGAAGCCAACTTGGTAAATCATACGGCAGAATTAGAAAGAATAGGAAGTCAGTTACATTCATTAAAGGAAGATCATGTCGATTTACTAGGCTTAAACGTCCATCATGCAACCGGTCATGCTTCCCTAATATTGGTCATCATACTAATTTTAATATTAATAATAATTTGTATAAGACAACATAAGATTAAACATAGATCCCAAACCGTCACATTTGGCGGCCCATTGCAGAATGTTTAAGATTAAACATCGTGTTCATCTGAAATGGCTTCACCAAATCAGATGCACCAAGAAATATACAAAACGAAATAAAATCATAACACAAAAATAAGTCATAAAGATTCATATGACAATTATTGCTTAAAAACCAAACAAAACATGCATCCACACTCTGTGGAAAACACTTAAGTTTGTAACAGCGGCGCGGTATCGAGTGAATAAACAATTTTCAACCCCCGAAAACATGGGTCATTAGAATAAGTATTTTTAAGAACAATTGTCGCCTCCTAGTGTTTAAGAGTTCATGTACACACAACACTTTAGTAAATAAAATCAGTTCATATTTTGAATTCAACGAATGAAGATTGGGTTATTTTCCTTCTCTCCGGGAATCCCTATTCATATATGATCATACTTAGCTGTAGATTTATGTGAATATGTTTATGTACATACATCAATGTATATATATAAACATATCCAAGTGCACAATTATATTTTAATGCGTGATTATCCCTTTTTTATTATGTTTGTATTAGTAGCTGAAATACTAATATAACAAATAAAATTGTATTTGTAAATGTCCACTTTTCAATGGGACAGGACAAAATGTCGTGTGAGTGACCCAGAAGAACAATTTTTAAAAAATGTCGAGGCCAATTTGGAAAAATCATAAGTCATTTCTAATTTATGCAAAAAAGTTCAAAATTCTCACAGAGTTTGGCGATTGTTAACAATGATGTGTAAAGCCATATATGTACATTTGATGTCGTCTGACTTACCACTCTTTTGTAGCTTTTTCCTCAACAGATAAGAATAGTGTATTATACTTTTAGGGATAGGATTAGGCCACATACTTTTAGGGATAGATATAAGTAATTAGAACTTAAGCATAATGTCTAGCTTTAAGTACCGTTAAGGACACTAGCCATAAGACCAATGTAAATGTTCCCCTATAAATACCGGGCTTGCGGCCCCAATAAATTACTTCAAGTCAAACCTTGACTTCGCCTACTTCATGGCGATCCTGCTAACATTGGCAACAAATAAAAAGGCGAAATAAAAAGAAAGTCCTTGCCATAAGTAAAAAAAGGCAAAGTGAAAAAAAACAGGGCAGCCCACGTTAACAAATGCCAAAGGAAGCACTCCAGAAGGCATTGCAGGAGTTCCACTGGACGGTCCACGGCCTTTGAGCATAGAAGAGTACCATGCCAGGCAACCAGCAGCAAGAGCAGAGCTTGCTAGAAGGAGGAGAGAAGAGGACGCATTGACGGCCATCCCCCTGGTTTTAAGGCCGAAGCGTCGAGGCGGCCACCAGGTCCGTTTCCGGAAACAGCGGGCGGCCCTACTGGCCCAAATTAACAACGATCCGCCAAAAAAAAAAAAAGAAAAAAAAAAAAAAAAAAAAAAAAAAAAAAAAAAAAAAAAAAAAAAAAAAAAAAAAAAAAAAAAAAAAAAAAAAAAAAAAAAAAAAAAAAAAAAAAAAAAAAAAAAAAAAAAAAAAAAAAAAAACGAATATACTGTCCGCAAATTTTTTTTTTTGAATAAGTCTATCATTGCCAAAAATACCCTCGAAAAAAAAGAAGGAGAAAATACATATATACACATATATACATATATGTACATATAATAACAAATACACAAAAGAAAAAACATATATGTATGTATACAATTAAATATTAAATTCCAATCGGCCTAACAAACACAAAAACAAAAAAAAAACAAAACATATATTCCAATCAGGCTTATATACCCCAACATACCCTAACGAAGAGCACATATCAACCATGTGCACTCAAAATTGCACAAACAACATAAGCACAGTTGTAAAGCTTGCCGCGATCAAAGCGAGCTTCTAAAAAAAAAAAGTTCAAAAAAGCTCAAGTAAATTTCACAAAGCTTGCAAGCACACATAAAGCTTTCTGATCGCAGCAAGCTCCACTAGATCAAAATTGCCCAATAACGAAGTCTAAATACCCTATAAGAAAAATTACAACATTTTTTTGGAAACAATTAAATGTTAGAAAATAGAATTTTAAGCAAATTGAAAAAAAAAAAAAGAAAAAAAAAATAGAAGAATCAAAATTTTTTTTATACAGAAGAAAATAAAAATGAAATATTAAGAGAACAAAATTATTTTGAGGGAATTAAATAAAGATAAAACCAAAAGTAACAAAATTTCAATGGACCAGAACATAGAAATATTGAAAGAAAAATTTCAGAAAGCATACAAGTGCCTAAATAAAATAATTTATGTACACCCTCAAACCATTAATAAGCACGTTGAAACTATCTTCGAGAGTTACAATAGAATAAAGAGTAGCATTACAGACATATGCAATGAATCAAGCAGTAAAATCTTCACTGCGCTAATATACAGTTTATTTATTTATTTATTTATTTATTTATTTACGTCAACTAACACAGCAGTCGACGAAAAAGCCTTAGCTAAAGACAGATAGTAATTAATTGAAAAAGATAGCTTAGCTATATACACAACTAAACATCCCCGACCCGGTGGAGGTGTTTTATTTGCATAAGGTGCCAGCTATGCCCCGATTCACAGCCAATGTGGTCAGGGATGAGTTGCAACCAATCCAAGTCCAGAATATTATTATTGGTTTCGCTGTAGATGATTAAAAAGTATAGCGCGAAGAGAAGTGACAGAAAGATGAGGAGAAATTAGGTGAGAAAGGTTGTTAAAAGATTGGCAAAGAACACGAAAAGGTTCGTGAAGAGTAGTTAGTCAGACATCTACTAAGGTGAATAGGAAAAAAGTTTCTGGTCGGACGTGAGGGAACACAAAAATATAGCGTATCTAGTAAATTAGTAGAAATGACTTCGCCGTTGACCAGTTTATGGAAAAAAGAATGCCAAAAACGAGCCTACGGTTGTAAAGTGAAGGAAGATTAATAAGAAGAAGTCTGCTAGAATAAGAAGGTAGGCGAAGACTCGGGTCCCAATTAAGACCGCGTAACGGAAACTTAAGGAATTGCTTCTGTACCGATTCAATACTACGCTGGTGAACATCATATTTCGGATTCCACACTGGCGAGCAATATTCTAGAGTAGGGCGAACTAACGAAGTGTATAAAACCTTTGTTACATAGGGATCATAATAAAGCCAAGAAGGCTGCATGCTCTATTGACAATAGAAGAAATATGAACATTAAATGAAAGTTTTGGGTCAAACATCACGCCTAAGTCTTTGAACGATGGTACACAATCTAACATAACAGACTTAACAGAGTAATGAGCTAGGAACGGAGACAAACGACTGAAAGTCATAAAAGAACAATTATAATTTATTAACGTGGCACCAATCACGGAAGCATCGAGATCTGATTGCAAGTACTGTTGGAAAGAAGGATCATTATAGGAATAACAAATCTTGACGTCATCCGCAAACCTGAGCACGCGTGAATGAGCCAAGGCCAAAGGCAAATCATTTATAAACAGTGTAAATAACAGGGGGCCCAGATGACTGCCTTGGGGTACACCTGACGTAACTCGAACAGTTTTAGATATCGGGGAACGAAAAGACACCTTTTGGGTTCTGCCAATAAGATATGACTTTAACCAAGCCAACAGTTTTGGGGAAAAACCCATTATGTTAAGTTTCGTGAGAAGCATAGAATGATCAACCGTATCGAAAGCCTTACTAAAGTCAGTATAAATAACATCAGTTTGACACTTTTTACGGAAGCCATGGTGTACAAGGATAGTCAATTCTAAAAGGTTAGTAAGCGACGAACGACCTTTCATGAATCCATGCTGACAAGGAGAAATAGTGGATCTGGATAGGTGTTGAAGGGAAGACGTAATAATTTTCTCAAACAGCTTTGGTACTGCCGAAAGTTTGGCAATGCCACGGTAGTTAGAAACATCCGATTTGCTACCCTTTTTAAAAAGCGGAATAATAAAAGACTCTTTTTAAATATCGGGAAAGGTACAAGTCTCACTCGATATAAAAAATAACCGAGATAAAGGCTTAGATAGGGAATTCGAACACATTTTAAGGATGCAACTAGGTATATTATCAGGACCGGGAACGAAGGTGTAATAACTCCTGACACATGACGACGAAATCTCAAAAAAAATTGGGACATCTCGCCTTATATATGTATTAGCTAAAGAGAACTACACATATATATCAATAAAATAAAGTAGCAGTCTAACACTCCTGTTTTACACCCTGTCGACATAGGTCAGCAAAACACAAAGGTTAGTGACACTGCGATCCTTTTGCTCAATAAAATGGAGGCAGAACGGATAAACCTACTCCCGCTGTTCCACCAGGACTATACCTCGATTTCCAACTAGAGTTAACCGAACCACTTGAATTATATTGAGAACGCGTGTGATAGACTTTAAAGAAGATGTTCAGTATGCATATGACTGCTCAATGGGATTCATAAACAACTAGCAAAACAGCCTGTGGGGGGGTTCTTTGTGAACGTCATAGCTAGTATTTTCACAGCGTATTTTATGTATGTCGGCTATCCATATTAACCGAATCCCTTGCCTGGATTTTTATTAGAGGAGAATACAAAAGAGTTACGGACATCACTTCTTGCAGGCGCTATAGATGACAATTGCGCTCCGCGTCTGTACCCACCCTACCATGAGCCTGCCAACGAAATTTATCGCAGACTCCCAAAACGAATGCTAGGACTTCTTCTTCTACATCAGGGAACTAAAGAATTAATGATTCATAATAAACTTAATATTTATTCAAACATTCAAAATAATTAGCATCATCGTGCTATAGGTTCGATCAATTTGATCTACAAAAATTCTTCATTTTCAAAACAATGTTTAGCTAAATAGCTGAATCTCGGTACAAATCCGATTATATAGGTTGCAAATGTTGCATGTTGGTTCTTATTACTAATGATTACTCTACTACTTAATATTCATATTTCCTAACTTTACTATAATTAAACTTTTTACATTAGTTCAAAAAAAAAAAAAAGTTAAAAAAGAAAAAAAAAAAATACATTTATGTGGCGTGATTACGCTAATATCCTCACAAAATTCATTCTCTAAAAATATCTTGCTCTATATATGTCCATTGACAATGTATTAAATGCTAATGCTCACCAGAATAAATTCAGGTCATCAGATAAATTTATAAAAATATAAGGAAAATTGGTTTTGATACACTTACAGCTTGTTAATTTTTGTGTTGTTGTTTCTGTTGAAAATAGGAAGGTTTACATATTCCAAATAGAGCTAAAGCATCTAGTTACATTGTAAATTTACATGCATACTCAAATTCTGAAAAATGAAAATTATTAACTAACGAAAATATACACTGGCATTGAATTCCATTTCCTTTAAAATTGAACCATTTAGCCAACAAACAAAAAGAAATGAAATTCAATGTAAAATTATCTTAAAATTGATTCTAAACTACTGGGGAGCCTTATTTTGACTCATTTCACTTAATCCTGGTTATTTCGTCCGTTCCGAAGACGAATAATAAATCTCCTTAGGCAAATTAAACGCCTTGGTTATACTTCAAAATAATTCGAAAATGCTCTTCTCATTTACATAACGTTTTGAGTGAGGTTAGGTTTTGTTCGTAGAAAGGTTAGATTGAATATTTCCTTCTACTGTTCATCCTTTATGCTTTAGGTTAGGTTACAATTGGGAAAAAGGTTAGGTTTTGTACATCCTTCTAGGTTTATAATCGTACAAGTGTTCTGCTGGTATGGTCTGGATTACCTGCGACACAAGATAAGCGAAAATGCGATGTTGACAATTATAAATGTTGCAACATTCGAATTTCACTTTGCTTCGCTAACGCCGTATCTATAATAACACTGTATAAGACACAAAACTATTTTGGTAATTTATCTTTTTTAATTACCCTTAATACGATCCGAGGCAAAAGTTAAATATATTTAACTCTCGGATTTCCACAATTGATCGTCGGTTCAAACCGTTGACTGACGCAAACAGTTCACTCACAAAAATTTTGAGACTGCTGGGGCAAGTTTGCCGAAGACATGTGTCTCAAAGAAATGACAAGTAAGGCGAATTAATAAAAAAATTGCCAATACTTGATGGAAACTATATGCTGTTGAAGAGAAAATGCATAAGTTAAACGTACAATAATTCGAGAATTATTGCAATGAAATTAACTTACATTAATCTCTTGAACACATACACACGCATAAACTTTTATTTTATCAGTTGAAATCAGTTGAATTTTAAAATAACTGAAATTCCTGTACATTACACCACTGTTTAATTCGTAGTTTATTCAACGTCACGAATTCAACCGAAATGTGAAAGTCTGTGATATTACAATATTTATTGACGAATATCCTTCGCATGGAAAGTTCCTACTAATTGCCCTTGTAAATCTTCTAGAATATAGTATGAATTCCCTTGTTTTTCACGAACACGAGCTTTAAGAAACGCTTTCCAAAAGTCTATTCCCAATATCATCCTTTTCTGAATGGACGGTATGATGAATAACTTTATCGGTCTAGTTTGGTTTTTATAGGTAATATCTAGCGTAATGAAACCGATGACTGGTTGATCTTGTCCATTCGCTGTTTTAACTTGGGAAGAAATACGACGAAACTTTGGATACTTTGACCAATCTTCTGCAGCCAAAGTCGAACCCACGCAACTTATGTTCGCGCCGGTATCTAAAAGACCTTGTTCACGAAAATTTAAAAATGATACTTCCGCATACAATCTTCCATCCGACTTTTCATGAATCATTGACGAAATAAGTAAACGCTTAGTTTGTCTAACTGCTTTCCAAAAAGTTCGCAATCGCTTAGTAGATCTCTTTGGTCGCTCTTTCGGGGCCATCCGAGCTTTCACAGATAGACCCTTCACTAAGTTTTCAGCTTTCTTGGCGATACAATTTTTACATTGGGGCTTATATACGTCTTTCGAGCCACACCCGTAACAAAATATAGTGCGAGGCTCTAAGCAGTTGTCCCAGCCATGTCCATCTGCATCACAATTCCAACACCGAAATACTTGAACCGGAGCTTGCACTGCTTCAACATTGTACACATTTAAATCCATCTTTTCGGAGAATTCGAACTTTTCTGGCTCTTCTACTTCCGCAATGTTGCGTTTAGCATACTGAAAATTGGCTGAAGTTTTATTTGCTTTCCTAGAGACTACATCCCCTAATAAATTTTCGCGCATTTGCACTAGCTTTCGAAGATGAGGTATAGAGAGAATAGGTATATACAACAATTCATGACGAATGTCTGGCAATAAATTACGTGTGAGCAACTGAATGAGTTGTTCTTCGTCTATGCTATTCGACATACGTGACATTTGAGTCATAATCTCATCGTAAAAGTTTTCAAAGGTTTCTCCAACCTTTGGTTTACGCCCACGAATATCTTCTAGTATATCTACATCACTTCTGTAATCTTTATATTGATATTTCATGGCTGCACAAAATTCTGACCATTCTAAGTTTACTACATCTCTACGGTATCTCCAATACCACTCTTTAGCTTTGCCTACTCAAAGAATATGCAAATTTTTGCATACTGCATCAAAATCTTGGTCTAAGCAATCCTCCGTTAACGTTTTGATACGATAAAGAAACTCTTCGACCGAAACTCCTTTTGACGAACCGTCAAATTTTACATTCCAACTATGAATTAGCTGTGTAATTTTATCTGGGTTATGACCTGTTCTGCTTGGTCTGACTGTAGATGAACTCCTAGGAATACTTTGGTTTTGCGCTGACGCATTTACATGTTGCTGTGTAATTCCCATTTGTCCTATTCTTCGGTCTATTATGGACTCTATTTGATTACTAATTCTGTCATAATCAATTTCTATCGACGCTCGCGCTGGTCTTCTACAAGCGTCTAAGCTTCTACGAGGCATATTAGACCCATTTCCTTGAGGTCTTCCTCTTTGTTTTCTAATCGTTGTGGGTCGGTCTCCTGCAGACATCTCTATATTTGCAGTTGCTTGATTAGCTTGCTCACCCCCACCAAAATTTCTACGAGAGCGTGTATTTGGGCCTTTCGCTCCTGTTGTGATTGCACCATTGTTTACAGGACGTTCGGATTCTATCTCTGCAAACGGCATGTTTTGCACTTCCAAATCTGCTCTACGTATCGACGCATTACAAACTTGACATACATTAAACTAATCAATCCATTCTGATATACAATTTTTATGAAATAGATGATGGCATGAAGTTTTCACCACCAACTCTTGCGTGGCCCATACTGCTTTCTGACAAATTGAGCATAACGCATCTGAGATCTCATGAGCTAAGTTTTCTTCACTCCTAGTGAGAACCATTTTGACAAATTTCTGATTAATTTTAATATTTTAATAATATTTCGTGATTAAATTTTAATTGGTATTTTATCTTAAATCATATCGTTCCCTTAATGTGAATTTGAAGTCACTATCTTATTTTTCTAATAATGAGTCCTATACCCTAATATATCCCAAAACAAATTTAGGAAAATGAAAGAAAAAGATTAAAGAATACACTGGGTTGCGCCTGGCAAATAATTTTAGATGCATCACTCTTTTAACTGGTCAGGATTTAGCTTAGCCAAAAACCTGAATTTCCTAGCATAGTTTATGACTGCACTATTTAAGTTATAAGATTCCATTTGCACCTGGTGCTTTCGAAAGAGAGAAAAAAGATTGTTTGTTTATTTTTTCTTTTTATGCAATGCCAATATTAATTCACACCTGAATTGAATATTCTTTATAACTGCTTCGCAATTATAAAGAATTCCACAAATCCAATCCGTCGATCGAATCTTATAGCAAAAACATAACAGAAAAGGAGAAAAGAGAAAAAAAATAGAAAGAAACAAAAACATCCTCCAAGCTATTGGTTTAGCGCTCTAGTGGTCGTAGACGTAAACACACTACGTTACGAATTCCAAGCTAGACTTAAATCGCCAATACCAGTATTAGAGTAACAGAAAATATGCGAAAAGATGAAGTTTACTTAGCCAATCCTACTACTAGAGGTCGCTGTGGCAGAATTACTGCCATACGATTTCCATTTAGTTGCATAGAGACCGCATCCATAACATTCAAACTTTACACAAAAATAGAATGAAAAGAGTTCTAAGGAGTGTTTTAGTGGTCGCTATTGTAGTCTGGCTACAAGACAAATTCCAAGCTAAATTTTCCTCAGTCAGTAGAGAGCAAAAGAAGAAAGAAATAAAGGAAATCAATGACACATTCGGTCTTTTCTGACGAAGGCTCACTATGGTCTGATGTTATTCGACCAACTTTACACAAAGTGTAAAGAAAACAAATTTTAAGTCAACCTCTCGTCCAGGGGACCAACTCTTGCCCTAAAAAGTAAGACCACTTTTTTTTTTAAGGATCACCATTCTTGGACCTTGCGTTACGGCAAATATGTAATAGACTGCCCCACGTTGGGCGCCAAATATGTAATCACTCCGGACACATGACGACGAAATCTCAAAAAAAATTGGGACATCTCGCCTTATATATGTATTAGCTAAAGAGAACTACACATATATATCAATAAAATAAAGTAGCAGTCTAACACTCCTGTTTTACACCCTGTAACTGTCGACATAGGTCAGCAAAACACAAAGGTTAGTGACACTGCGATCCTTTTGCTCAATATAATGGAGGCAGAACGGATAGACCTACTCCCGCTGTTCCACCAGGACAATAACTCGATTTCCAACTAGAGTTAACCGAACCACTTGAATTATATTGAGAAGGCGTGTGATAGACTTTAGGAAGATGTTCAGTATGCATATGACTGCTCAATGGGATTCATAAACAACTAGCAAAAACAGCTTGTGGGGGGGTTCTTTGTGAACGTCATAGCTAGCATATTTTCACAGCGTATTTTATGTATGTCGGCTATCCATATTAACCGAATCCCTTGCCTGGATTTTTATTAGAGGAGAATACAAAAGAGTTACGGACATCACTACTTGCAGGCGCTATAGATGACAATTGCGATCCGCGTCTGTACCCACCCTACCATGAGCCTGCCAGCGAAATTTATCGCAGACTCCCAAAACGAAAGCTAGGACTTCTTCTTCTACATCAGGGAACTAAAGAAATTAATGATTCATAATAAACTTAATATTTATTCAAACATTCAAAATAATTAGCATCATCGTGCTATAGGTTCGATCAATTTGATCTACAAAAATTCTTCATTTTCAAAACAATGTTTAGCTAAATAGCTGAATCTCGGTACAAATCCGATTATATAGGTTGCAAATGTTGCATGTTGGTTCTTATTACTAATGATTACTCTACTACTTAATATTCATATTTCCTAACTTTACTATAATTAAACTTTTTACATTAGTTCAAAAAAAAAAAATGTTAAAAAAAATTAAA
Source organism: Drosophila willistoni (assembly GCF_018902025.1). Lineage (NCBI taxonomy): Eukaryota > Metazoa > Arthropoda > Insecta > Diptera > Drosophilidae > Drosophila > Drosophila willistoni. Next base: position 119,652 of record NW_025814244.1, read on the forward strand.
AAAAAAAGATACATTTATGTGGCGTGATTACGCTAATATCCTCACAAAATTCATTCTCTAAAAATATCTTGCTCTATATATGTCCATTGACAATGTATTAAATGCTAATGCTCACCAGAATAAATTCAGGTCATCAGATAAATTTATAAAAATATAAGGAAAATTGGTTTTGATACACTTACAGCTTGTTAATTTTTGTGTTGTTGTTTCTGTTGAAAATAGGAAGGTTTACATATTCCAAATAGAGCTAAAGCATCTAGTTACATTGTAAATTTACATGCATACTCAAATTCTGAAAAATGAAAATTATTAACTAACGAAAATATACACTGGCATTGAATTCCATTTCCTTTAAAATTGAACCATTTAGCCAACAAACAAAAAGAAATGAAATTCAATGTAAAATTATCTTAAAATTGATTCTAAACTACTGGGGAGCCTTATTTTGACTCATTTCACTTAATCCTGGTTATTTCGTCCGTTCCGAAGACGAATAATAAATCTCCTTAGGCAAATTAAACGCCTTGGTTATACTTCAAAATAATTCGAAAATGCTCTTCTCATTTACATAACGTTTTGAGTGAGGTTAGGTTTTGTTCGTAGAAAGGTTAGATTGAATATTTCCTTCTACTGTTCATCCTTTATGCTTTAGGTTAGGTTACAATTGGGAAAAAGGTTAGGTTTTGTACATGCTTCTAGGTTTATAATCGTACAAGTGTTCTGCTGGTATGGTCTGGATTACCTGTGACACAAGATAAGCGAAAATGCGATGTTGACAATTATAAATGTTGCAACATTCGAATTTCACTTTGCTTCGCTAACGCCGTATCTATAATAACACTGTATAAGACACAAAACTATTTTGGTAATTTATCTTTTTTAATTACCCTTAATACGATCCGAGGCAAAAGTTAAATATATTTAACTCTCGGATTTCCACAATTGATCGTCGGTTCAAACCGTTGACTGACGCAAACAGTTCACTCACAAAAATTTTGAGACTGCTGGGGCAAGTTTGCCGAAGACATGTGTCTCAAAGAAATGACAAGTAAGGCGAATTAATAAAAAAATTGCCAATACTTGATGGAAACTATATGCTGTTGAAGAGAAAATGCATAAGTTAAACGTACAATAATTCGAGAATTATTGCAATGAAATTAACTTACATTAATCTCTTGAACACATACACACGCATAAACTTTTATTTTATCAGTTGAAATCAGTTGAATTTTAAAATAACTCAAATTCCTGTACATTACACCACTGTTTAATTCGTAGTTTATTCAACGTCACGAATTCAACCGAAATGTGAAAGTCTGTGATATTACAATATTTATTGACGAATATCCTTCGCATGGAAAGTTCCTACTAATTGCCCTTGTAAATCTTCTAGAATATAGTATGAATTCCCTTGTTTTTCACGAACACGAGCTTTAAGAAACGCTTTCCAAAAGTCTATTCCCAATATCATCCTTTTCTGAATGGACGGTATGATGAATAACTTTATCGGTCTAGTTTGGTTTTTATAGGTAATATCTAGCGTAATGAAACCGATGACTGGTTGATCTTGTCCATTCGCTGTTTTAACTTGGGAAGAAATACGACGAAACTTTGGATACTTTGACCAATCTTCTGCAGCCAAAGTCGAACCCACGCAACTTATGTTCGCGCCGGTATCTAAAAGACCTTGTTCACGAAAATTTAAAAATGATACTTCCGCATACAATCTTCCATCCGACTTTTCATGAATCATTGACGAAATAAGTAAACGCTTAGTTTGTCTAACTGCTTTCCAAAAAGTTCGCAATCGCTTAGTAGATCTCTTTGGTCGCTCTTTCGGGGCCATCCGAGCTTTCACAGATAGACCCTTCACTAAGTTTTCAGCTTTCTTGGCGATACAATTTTTACATTGGGGCTTATATACGTCTTTCGAGCCACACCCGTAACAAAATATAGTGCGAGGCTCTAAGCAGTTGTCCCAGCCATGTCCATCTGCATCACAATTCCAACACCGAAATACTTGAACCGGAGCTTGCACTGCTTCAACATTGTACACATTTAAATCCATCTTTTCGGAGAATTCGAACTTTTCTGGCTCTTCTACTTCCGCAATGTTGCGTTTAGCATACTGAAAATTGGCTGAAGTTTTATTTGCTTTCCTAGAGACTACATCCCCTAATAAATTTTCGCGCATTTGCACTAGCTTTCGAAGATGAGGTATAGAGAGAATAGGTATATACAACAATTCATGACGAATGTCTGGCAATAAATTACGTGTGAGCAACTGAATGAGTTGTTCTTCGTCTATGCTATTCGACATACGTGACATTTGAGTCATAATCTCATCGTAAAAGTTTTCAAAGGTTTCTCCAACCTTTGGTTTACGCCCACGAATATCTTCTAGTATATCTACATCACTTCTGTAATCTTTATATTGATATTTCATGGCTGCACAAAATTCTGACCATTCTAAGTTTACTACATCTCTACGGTATCTCCAATACCACTCTTTAGCTTTGCCTACTCAAAGAATATGCAAATTTTTGCATACTGCATCAAAATCTTGGTCTAAGCAATCCTCCGTTAACGTTTTGATACGATAAAGAAACTCTTCGACCGAAACTCCTTTTGACGAACCGTCAAATTTTACATTCCAACTATGAATTAGCTGTGTAATTTTATCTGGGTTATGACCTGTTCTGCTTGGTCTGACTGTAGATGAACTCCTAGGAATACTTTGGTTTTGCGCTGACGCATTTACATGTTGCTGTGTAATTCCCATTTGTCCTATTCTTCGGTCTATTATGGACTCTATTTGATTACTAATTCTGTCATAATCAATTTCTATCGACGCTCGCGCTGGTCTTCTACAAGCGTCTAAGCTTCTACGAGGCATATTAGACCCATTTCCTTGAGGTCTTCCTCTTTGTTTTCTAATCGTTGTGGGTCGGTCTCCTGCAGACATCTCTATATTTGCAGTTGCTTGATTAGCTTGCTCACCCCCACCAAAATTTCTACGAGAGCGTGTATTTGGGCCTTTCGGCACCGCTCCTGTTGTGATTGCACCATTGTTTACAGGACGTTCGGATTCTATCTCTGCAAACGGCATGTTTTGCACTTCCAAATCTGCTCTACGTATCGACGCATTACAAACTTGACATACATTAAACTGATCAATCCATTCTGATATACAATTTTTATGAAATAGATGATGGCATGAAGTTTTCACCACCAACTCTTGCGTGGCCCATACTGCTTTCTGACAAATTGAGCATAACGCATCTGAGATCTCATGAGCTAAGTTTTCTTCACTCCTAGTGAGAACCATTTTGACAAATTTCTGATTAATTTTAATATTTTAATAATATTTCGTGATTAAATTTTAATTGGTATTTTATCTTAAATCATATCGTTCCCTTAATGTGAATTTGAAGTCACTATCTTATTTTTCTAATAATGAGTCCTATACCCTAATATATCCCAAAACAAATTTAGGAAAATGAAAGAAAAAGATTAAAGAATACACTGGGTTGCGCCTGGCAAATAATTTTAGATGCATCACTCTTTTAACTGGTCAGGATTTAGCTTAGCCAAAAACCTGAATTTCCTAGCATAGTTTATGACTGCACTATTTAAGTTATAAGATTGCACCTGGTGCTTTCGAAAGAGAGAAAAAAGATTGTTTGTTTATTTTTTCTTTTTATGCAATGCCAATATTAATTCACACCTGAATTGAATGGTCTTTATAACTGCTTCGCAATTATAAAGAATTCCACAAATCCAATCCGTCGATCGAATCTTATAGCAAAAACATAACAGAAAAGGAGAAAAGAGAAAAAAAATAGAAAGAAACAAAAACATCCTCCAAGCTATTGGTTTAGCGCTCTAGTGGTCGTAGACGTAAACACACTACGTTACGAATTCCAAGCTAGACTTAAATCGCCAATACCAGTATTAGAGTAACAGAAAATATGCGAAAAGATGAAGTTTACTTAGCCAATCCTACTACTAGAGGTCGCTGTGGCAGAATTACTGCCATACGATTTCCATTTAGTTGCATAGAGACCGCATCCATAACATTCAAACTTTACACAAAAATAGAATGAAAAGAGTTCTAAGGAGTGTTTTAGTGGTCGCTATTGTAGTCTGGCTACAAGACAAATTCCAAGCTAAATTTTCCTCAGTCAGTAGAGAGCAAAAGAAGAAAGAAATAAAGGAAATCAATGACACATTCGGTCTTTTCTGACGAAGGCTCACTATGGTCTGATGTTATTCGACCAACTTTACACAAAGTGTAAAGAAAACAAATTTTAAGTCAACCTCTCGTCCAGGGGACCAACTCTTGCCCTAAAAAGTAAGACCACTTTTTTTTTTAAGGATCACCATTCTTGGACCTTGCGTTACGGCAAATATGTAATAGACTGCCCCACGTTGGGCGCCAAATATGTAATCACTCCGGACACATGACGACGAAATCTCAAAAAAAATTGGGACATCTCGCCTTATATATGTATTAGCTAAAGAGAACTACACATATATATCAATAAAATAAAGTAGCAGTCTAACACTCCTGTTTTACACCCTGTAACTGTCGACATAGGTCAGCAAAACACAAAGGTTAGTGACACTGCGATCCTTTTGCTCAATAAAATGGAGGCAGAACGGATAGACCTACTCCCGCTGTTCCACCAGGACAATACCTCGATTTCCAACTAGAGTTAACCGAACCACTTGAATTATATTGAGAAGGCGTGTGATAGACTTTAGGAAGATGTTCAGTATGCATATGACTGCTCAATGGGATTCATAAACAACTAGCAAAAACAGCTTGTGGGGGGTTCTTTGTGAACGTCATAGCTAGCATATTTTCACAGCGTATTTTATGTATGTCGGCTATCCATATTAACCGAATCCCTTGCCTGGATTTTTATTAGAGGAGAATACAAAAGAGTTACGGACATCACTACTTGCAGGCGCTATAGATGACAATTGCGATCCGCGTCTGTACCCACCCTACCATGAGCCTGCCAGCGAAATTTATCGCAGACTCCCAAAACGAAAGCTAGGACTTCTTCTTCTACATCAGGGAACTAAAGAAATTAATGATTCATAATAAACTTAATATTTATTCAAACATTCAAAATAATTAGCATCATCGTGCTATAGGTTCGATCAATTTGATCTACAAAAATTCTTCATTTTCAAAACAATGTTTAGCTAAATAGCTGAATCTCGGTACAAATCCGATTATATAGGTTGCAAATGTTGCATGTTGGTTCTTATTACTAATGATTACTCTACTACTTAATATTCATATTTCCTAACTTTACTATAATTAAACTTTTTACATTAGTTCAAAAAAAAAAAAATGTTAAAAAAAATTAAAAAAAAAAAGATACATTTATGTGGCGTGATTACGCTAATATCCTCACAAAATTCATTCTCTAAAAATATCTTGCTCTATATATGTCCATTGACAATGTATTAAATGCTAATGCTCACCAGAATAAATTCAGGTCATCAGATAAATTTATAAAAATATAAGGAAAATTGGTTTTGATACACTTTCAGCTTGTTAATTTTTCCAACGCAGAAAGATCTTTCGTTGTATTGTTGTCGCTGTTGAAAATAGGCAGGTTTACATATTCCAAATAGAGCTAAAGCATCTAGTTACATTGTAAATTTACATGCATACTCAAATTCTGAAAAATGAAAATTATTAACTAACGAAAATATACACTGGCATTGAATTCCATTTCCTTTAAAATTGAACCATTTAGCCAACAAACAAAAAAAAAGGAAATTCAATGTAAAATTATCTTAAAATTGATTCTAAACTACTGGGGAGCCTTATTTTGACTCATTTCACTTAATCCTGGTTATTTCGTCCGTTCCGAAGACGAATAATCTCCTTAGGCAAATTAAACGCCTTGGTTATACTTCAAAATAATTCGAAAATGCTCTTCTTATTTACATAACGTGTTGAGTGAGGTTAGGTTTTGTTCGTAGAAAGGTTAGATTGAATACTTCCTTCTACTGTTCATCCTTTATGCTTTAGGTTAGGTTACAATTGGGAAAAAGGTTAGGTTTTGTACATCCTTCTAGGTTTATAATCCTACACGTGTTCTGCTGGTATGGTCTGGATTACCTGTGAGACAGGATAAGCGAAAATGCGATGTTGACAATTATAAATGTTGCAACATTCGAATTTCACTTTGCTTCGCTAACGCCGTATCTATAATAACACTGTATAAGACACAAAACTATTTTGGTAATTTATCTTTTTTAATTACCCTTAATACGATCCGAGGCAAAAGTTAAATATATTTAACTCTCGGATTTCCACAATTGATCGTCGGTTCAAACCGTTGACTGACGCAAACAGTTCACTCACAAAAATTTTGAGACTGCTGGGGCAAGTTTGCCGAAGACATGTGTCTCAAAGAAATGACAAGTAAGGCGAATTAATAGAAAAATTGCCAATACTTGATGGAAACTATATGCTGTTGAAGAGAAAATGCATAAGTTAAACGTACAATAATTCGAGAATTATTGCAATGAAATTAACTTACATTAATCTCTTAAACACATACACACGCATAAACTTTTATTTTCGCACACGCGTAGGGGTTATTATGCACTCCCCTATTGGGTTATTTAAAACTTTGGACAAATACGTCCGATCAGTTGGAATTCACGTGGAGGAAAGAAAGAACACTTTTCCAAAAACCACGCTGTTCAATAAGTTTCATTTGCCTTATTTTTCTTATTGTTTTATCCAAACTCCATTTATAGAAAAATAATGTAAAGCAATGCAAAACAAACCGATCAGCTGTGTGGCGTTGCCACTTAGTTCATTCTTTTTCCAGCTGGTTACCTAAATTTCGATTCTCACCGCTTTAGCAAATATCGATAACAACAACAAAAATACTAAATAATCGAATCGAATACATTAGAGCGTCTTTTGGAATTAACAAAGTTATAAAATCTTTTGGGGTTCTTATAAAATTCAACCTTACAGCGAACGATATAATTATTGTAGCATTGAGTGTTTAAAACACAAAATTGAGATTTGGCTATACAGTAATTTGCATAGTCAAGACGCGAACCAGTTTTTTTAAATATTTTAAAATATCTCGATTTAATGTTACGGAGATTAGAGAGCCTACGTGTGAACCAGACTGGCGTGCTGGAGACGGTAGAGACATTCACATAAGGAACGCATTAATCAATTAGAGAATTAAGAGCAGAATAGAAAAATTTCACTGCACGATCTATATCGCAGCACTCATATAGAAATGACCAATCAAAAGAGAAAATAAGGCTATTAAGAAGATTGAAATTTGTTTTACGAAAACATCTACGACGAGAATTAGCGATGTTATTAAATGAATTAGTAACGGAATTGTAAGAAATAGTAACTTCAATGGTAGGGTGATAGGGATCTTCAGAGACAAAAACAAGATCAAGGATTCTTTTAGAAGAGTTAAGGAAAGAATTCAACTGATATAGCGGACATTCAAGTAGGCTATCAAGAAAAACATGTTGAGATGAAGGAATTAAGAATGATAGATTATCATCAACAAGCCAAGAAATATTTGGCAAGTTGAAATCACCTAAAACTATAAGGAAATCGCGATCTTTAAGACGATTAAAAATAGTTTGCAAAGCATCAGCATGATGCGTATAGGTCGTTATATCAGAAGCTGGAGGAATATATGAACAAGAAATAAATAAGCTAAAGTTGGAACATGTAATTTCGACGCAAATAAACTCAACACCTAAGGGCAGATCAATCAGCACAACACTTGAACACAGATTCGAGTTGACAGCAATAAGTACTCCACCTCCGCGACGACCAACACGATCAAGCCTATAAGATATAAAGTTATTAGAAAGAATTTCATTATCCAAAAAGAGGAGTTAAGCCAAGTTTCAGAGAAAGCTAATATGTCAGCCGAAAAGGTTTGGCTATCACAGAACAGGTTCGAGAGCTTAGTAAGAAGTCCTCTTAGATTTTGATAATGGATGCAAAGACTAGACGTTATTAGTTTTTGAAGCAGAAGATAAATTAGGAAGGTGGACAGGCAACGGACGGGAGCGCTTATTGGGCGCAAACTCGTGTACAACTAGGCCCTCTGGCCAGAAATTAGTGTCAACCATAGCTGAGAAATACTCATTAGGTACTGTAATTTTAAAAGAGGAGATTTCGCGAGGCCTAGAAAACTTAAACTTTTGAATTAAAACTTTAGCAGGGCATATATTACTAATGTAAGCTGCCACAGACGACTCAGAAGTATCAGGAGCAAGCCTAGAGATAAATAATTGTTTACGATGAGGCACTACAGTTAGTGGAGGCGGAGGAGCATTGGGATCCGCAAGTGATTGAGAGCTAGCATGATCCTGTGATTGATCAGAGTTCCCGTGAGGGATAGAATGAGGTACACCAGGGCTTGTAATGGGTACTTCAATCTGAAAAGAAGAGCATAAAGAGGGACAAGAAGATGGTGTAGGCGAAAGTAAAATGGGAGACGATGTAATAGAGAGTGCTGGCGACTGCTTGCGAGGCAACTCAAGGGTACATTTCTTGGGCGACTTCTCAGAAGGTGGAACAAACTTGAATTGCGACAATAAATGTACGCTAGAGTCACACTCGTTAGACAGATGTTTGGCCAGTTTGTTTAAAGAAAGAAAATTTAAACGAATATCCCTATACATACGGCTAAAATCAAGCTGCTGGCTGGCACAAGATGGGCAAGTCCAGCGCATTAAGCCAAGCTCAGGCTTTGACACAGACAAACTAGAAAATTTGTCGTAGTCGCGGCCATTGAGGCCAGCACATTTTAAGTGAATAAGATTATCGCAAAGCCAACAAGATATTGCTCTATACTGATCATCAAAACGATCAGAATGCTTTCAAGTAGGTAGACAACAAGCCATTATAAAGCCAAAAGAAACACAAGGCAAAAAAAAAATAAATAAATTTATATATGTATATAAGAATAAATAGAAAAATTTAAATACACAGCACAAAGATAATTATCGATAAGAAATCAATAATTACAAATAAAACAAAGAGAACAGCTAGAGTGCACAGCACAAGAGAGAGTGCAAGAACAGTTATAGGCCGAGCTTTGAGAGGCGGCCTTACAAAAGTGATTATGCGGGAGAGAAGCTGAGCAAAAGCACAAAGCAGATAGAACAACAAAGCCACTAGCACTGATGGTATGATGGGGGTGATGAGGGGAGCAACTGCAGAAGCAATGACAATAGAGAAAAAAAATAAAGAGAAAAAAAAAAAAATTAAATGCACCAAACACTAATCACAAAACAGAAAAACAGTTTAAACTATTTAATTTGGCGAATTATGGAAATAAAACACAAGGGTGTCAATCGAACAACACCAGTGAAAGCGTGAAAAATCTAAGCACTATTAAAACTGAGAGAAAAACAATAAATATTAATAAAAACTCAGGAGCTATGCAAAAAGACGACCGTCACGTCAGAGAGCAGAAGCTTTTTATACCATACACCCATAGGGTGAAATGGTATATTAAAGTCGCCAAAATGTATGTAACAGGCAGAAGGAAGCATCTCCGACCCCACAAAGTATATATATTCTTGATCAGGATCAACAACCGAGTCGATCTAGCCATGTCCGTCTGTCCGTCCGTCCGTCCGTCCGTCCGTCTGTCCGTCCGTCCGTCCGTCCGTCCGTCTGTCCGTATGAACACCTAGATCTCGGAGACTGTAAGAGCTAGAGCCACCAAATTTGGTATGTAGACTCGTGTAGTATGTAGAGTGATCAAGTTTATTTCAAATTTTTGGCACGCCCCTTTCCGCCCCCGCAATTTAAAAAAAAGCGTTTATCTCAAAAACTATTCCAGCTAGACACACCATATTTGATATGTATATTCGCTTAGTAAATGCACACATTTTGTATGCATAAAAATTTTGCCACGCCCTTTTCCGCCCCCGTAATTTGAAAAACTTGAATATCTCCCGTATTTTTTTACCTTATGCTATCGAATTTGGCACACTTAAATATTATACTAATATCTACCAAAATACCAAATTTGATCAAAATCGGACAAAAAACAGTCGAGTTATGCATTTAAACGTTTTTCCATAAGGCCGGAGTTGGCCGTTGGCTGGTGGGGGCGCTAGGGTGCTCATATAATTGAGTGAGCGAGATACTAAGATATGCTTGTAAGAAGCATGTGAAAATGCATTGGTTTAATAAAGTTGAAATATTTGCTTTACTGGTGTATGGTATACCTAAGTCGGCGAGACGACTTACTTACTTCATTTTTTTTAGTTGTTTAAATAAACAACTAATAAGTATAGTAACAAAACATAATATAAAATTCACAATACCGGTAGATTCGAATCTAGAAGCAACTTTTGAACCTCTAGTAGCAAAAGACACAGAAGAACCAGCTGTAAAAGATAACCCAGAAGACATTCAAGATATATAAGGTGTAAAAGATAACCCAGAAGACATTCAAGATAATACAAAACCAAAGATGGTGCAAACAAAGATTGAATTTCTTAAAACAGCTTCTAAGCTGATTCAGAAGTATGATGGTGGAGTAGAAACAATTCAAAGTTTCATAGATTCACTGGAATTAATCAATGAAATAAAAGCAGCTAAATTTGTAAATACATCTACAAATATGGAACAGCATAACAGCATGTTTTATACTAAATGAAACAATTACACAAATAGGAACTCGTTCAATAATAATAGAAATTATAATAATAATTACCAAAATAGAAACATACAAAGACGGACAAAACTTAGTGGAATAGTCAAAGACGTCCTATTTACAATAGGTGAAACCAAATTTAAGATCAGCAACCTCTCAACGGTACATAATTTCCAAGTAATAGAAAATGATTTTCCCATCCCATGTAACGGAATCCTAGGGCTTGACTTTATAAAAAAATTCAATTGCACACTCAATTATTCCACCAACAAATTGATAATAGATTGTAAGATTCCAATTATTTAAAGTCTGTTAAATGCTCATGTATATATATCGATTGTTAGTAATAAGTATCGATTGTAGTAATAAGTATCGATTGTTAGTAATAAGTATCGATTGTTAGGAATAAGTATCGATTGTTAGCGATAAGTCCTCGATAGGTCGAGAGACGGGGTCTCTCTTCTCTTCCGGCGATGCAACGAGCAAGTTGCATCTGCGCAAAGCCCAAAGATTAAATCCGATTAATACAAACTAATCTTTATCATTTGTACTTAATAATTAGGTGTTTACAACTCAGAAGTGGGATGACCACCCGAAAGGATACATATTTCGGGACACGGCACGCCACACGTTCCAAATCTAGGACGTCCGCCTCCACGCCCACCGCTGTTAGTGCACCCACTGCGGTGACTACCGCTGCAGTACCGAGAACCGCTGTGCCGACTGCTGACACACGCGCCCCTGCCGGGCCCGCCGCTGCTGGGCCAACTGCTGATATACTCGCCCCTGCCGGGCCCGCCGCTGCTGGGCCAACTGCCGCCATACGAGCCCCTGCGGGGCTAACTGATGCCACATTCGCCCATGCCGGGCCCGCCGCTGCCGGGCCAACTGCCGCCACACTCGCCCCTGCTGGGCCAACTGCTGATATACTCGCCCCTGCCGGGCCCGCCGCTGCTGGGCCAACTGCTGATATACTCGCCTCTGCCGGGCTAACTGATGCCACATTCGCCACTGCCGGGCCAACTGCCGCCACACTCGCCCCTGCCGGGCCCGCCGCTGCTGGGCCAACTGCTGATATACTCGCCCCTGCCGGGCCCGCCGCTGCTGGGCCAACTGCCGCCATACGAGCCCCTGCCGGGCCCGCCGCTGGTGGGCCAACCGCTGACATACTCGCCCCTGCCGGGCCCGCCGACGCTGGGCCAACTGCCGCCATACGAGCCCCTGCTGGGCTAACTGATGCCACATTCGTCCCTGCCGGGCCCGCCGCCGCTGGGCCAACTGCTGCCATACTCGCCCATGTTGGGCCAACTGCTGACATGCTTGCCCCTGCTGGGCCAACTGCTGCCATACTCCTCCTGCTGTGCCAACTGCTGCATCCGCCCCTGCCGGGCCAATTGCTGCTGCACTCGCCCCTGCTGGGCCCTCCGCTGCCGCATCCGCCCCTCCTGGGCCAACCGCTGCTGCATCCGCCCCTGCCGGGCCCGCCGCTGCTGCATCCGCCCCTGCTGGGCTAACCGCTGTCACACTCGCCCCTGCTGGGCCAACTGCCGTCATACTCGCCACTGCTGTACCCACCACCGCTGCCACTGCTGTACCCGCCGCCGCTGCCGTCGCATCCATTATGGTACCTGCCGCCGCTGCCACTGCTGTACCCGCTGCCACTGCTGTACCCGCTACCACTGCTGTGCCCGCTGCCACTGCTGTACCCACCACCGCTGCCACTGCTGTACCCGCCGCCGCTGCTGTCGCATCCATTACGGTACCTGCCGCCGCTGCCACTGCTGCACCCGCTGCCACTGCTGTACCCACCACCGCTGTACCCGCCGCCGCTGCCACCGCTGTACCCGCCGCCACTGCTGTCGCATCCATTACGGTACCTGCCGCCGCTGCACCTGCTGCACCCGCTGCCACTGCTGTACCCACCGCCGCTGCCACTGCTGTACCCACCGCCGCTGCCACCGCTGTACCCGCCGCTGTCGCATCCATTACGGTACCTGACGCCGCTGCCACTGCTGCACCCGCTGCCACTGCTGTACCCACCGCCGCTGCACCCGCTGCCACTGCTGTACCCACCGTCGCTGCCACTGCTGTACCCGCTGCCACCACCGCTGCCGCCGTTGCACCCGCTGCCACTGCTGTACCCGCCGACTATATGTCTGCCATGCGGGCTGCGGCCTCGCTCGCCGCCCCCGCCACTGGTCCCGACGAGGACCCATGGGAAGAGATGCCCGCTTTAGTGCCCTCCGTATCGACTGCCGCGGCCGCCATCACACCGGCCACTTCCGCCTCCCCCAGCCTGGATGAGCAACTGGTGACGCTGCGAAAACAACATGAGTTGCTACAGCTACAGCATCAAATCCGCAAACTGCAGCAGGGGATTGACGAATCCCAAGCACCGAGGCAGCAAGTCTGTGACGTGAGTGTTATTGAGAGCAAGGTGGCTGGATTTTCAGCGGATACCGCATACGATGTGAAGAAATGGCTAAACGATCTGGAAGACGCATTTGAAATTCTGCAGTTGAACGACCGCCTACGGTTGGTCGCATGCCGTCGTATGCTGGAAGGTACGGCGGCGGTGCTGCTGCGCACGATATCGGTGCACAGCTACGAAGAATTGAAGGCAATCCTCTTGCGAGAATTTGGACGCTCGTGTAGCATCGAGGAAGTGTACCACGCTCTGCGTGGCCGGCGCATCAAGGCAGGCGAGGGATGTTTAAGATTCCCAATCGAGATGCAGGAGATTGCCATGAATGCTCCGATTCCGGAGAACGAGCTGGTCGACCTGATCATTGATGGACTGCGGGACAACTCTACTCGAGTCGGCATGCTGTACTCAGCTCGGACAATGGCTGAACTGAAGCCCCTACTGGAACGCTACGAGCGCCTCCGTATGCTGGCCGCTACCTCCAGACAAAGCAATAGTGTGAAGGCGCAGCCAACAACAACTGCCGTGGCGCCTGGAAACAAATCGTCAGGCACCGTCACGAGTGAGACCAGATGCTTCAACTGCTCAGGATGGGGGCATTACAAGAGTCAATGACCGAAACCAATGAGACCTCCGAATTCATGTTTCAAGTGTGGCATAGTGGGCCACAGCTACAAAAACTGCCCGTCTCGAATTGGGAATGCCACCAATATCACTGCCGCCGCCGCTGATGAAGCGGGAGATCGACTAGACCATTTACAACTGGTGAGTGTTGCTTTTGTTTGTGATGAAGTGCAAGATAGGAAATTTATAGATATGTTTTCCCTCCTGGATTCGGGCAGTCCAAAGAGTTTTATCCGTCAATCTGAAGTCCCCTCCAACTGCCGTCTTAGCCCCCGTACATTGAACTGCCGTGGTTTAGGAAATAGCCAACTTCTGTCCTTAGGCCAAGTCCAGTGTAGTGTTCGCCTCCGCAACACACAGACAATACATACGTTTGAAGTCCTGACGAACCAAGCAACCGAACTGCCGATGATTATAGGTAGAGATCTTCTGTATAAAATTAATATTAGACTCTGTAAACTGAGGGAACGAGAATATGAAAAAGAATCGTTGATACTCATGAATAAACCGACTGAATGTATAAATCCAAAACTTACTGCTGTTCTGAAGTCCTTTGACATATTTATGGAAAAGAGAGTGATACTGCCGTGTGATAGGAATGAGATTGTGCCTGCCGAATTGTTGTCTGATTCTCCCCTTCCGAAAACTTCTGCTGTACCTCCGGAAACATTGAACGATGCACTTATGGCGATAAATTCCATTGAGCTCCCTGCTGTCAGTGAATTAGACTTTGATATAGAGTGTGATAGGAATGAGATTGTGTCTGCCGAATTGTTGTCTGATTCTCCCCTTCCGAAAACTTCTGCTGTACCTTCGGAAACATTGAACGATGCACTTATGGCGATAAATTCCATTGAGCTCCCTGCTGTCAGTGAATTAGACTTTGATATAGAGCCCGCGTTACGGGAAGAGCAAACCGCAGCCCTTAAGTCTATTATTTCCACTTCGTATGTACAAGTTGATCCAGATTTAATCAAGCCCATGAACTATGAGATGAAAATAGAATTGACTAGCCAAACTCCGATTTTCTGCCGCCCCCGCCGTCTGTCGCACCACGAACGCATCGAGGTGCGTGAGATTTGTGACGATCTCTTGAAAGCTGGCATTATTCGCCACAGTAGTTCCCCTTACGCTGCCGCGATTGTCCCTGTACGCAAAAAGGACAACACCCTAAGAAAGTGTGTAGATTACCGCCCGTTGAACAAAATTACAGTTCGAGATCATTTTCCGATTCCTCTGTTAGATGATTGCATTGAACATCTGGGTGGCAAATCATTCTTCACTATCTTGGACTTGAAGAACGGTTTCCACCATGTGAAAATGCACCCAGACTCAATCAAATATACTGCCTTTGTAACCCCTGATGGCCAGTTTGAATATGTACGCATGCCCTTCGGACTTTGTAATGGCCCTTCCGTGTTCGCTAGATTCGTTTACTTTGTCCTTAAGGAATTTATAAACCGAGGTCAACTGGTGATATATATGGACGACATTCTAGTCGCGTCGCATGACTTTGAAACCCACCTTGAGATTCTGAAGGAAATATTGTATGTGTTAAGAGTGAACGGGCTATGCCTGAAGCTGACGAAATGCCGTTTTGCGTATAGGGAACTAGAGTACTTGGGCTACTTAGCCAATTCCGCCGGTATCACGCCTAAACCAGCTCATATTCAGGCGATACGAGATTTGCCCATTCCAAGGGATAGCAAGGAATTAGAGCGTTGCCTAGGCCTATTCTCATACTTCCGCCGATTTGTATCAGGTTTCGCTAAGATTGCGTGTCCGCTGTCCCGATTGTTAAGAAAAGATACCCCTTATGTCTTCTCCGATGAATGCCTTGAAGCCTTCCGAACACTGAAGTTGAAATTGATCGAATCCCCCGTGTTATCTATTTACAACCCGAAGTCTGAAACAGAGTTACACTGCGATGCTAGTTCAATTGGTTTCGGAGCAGTGCTCCTCCAGAAACAAACAGACGGTAAATTACACCCAGTGTCCTACTTCTCTAAGATGGCCTCCGCCGCTGAATCGAAACTACACAGTTATGAGCTAGAGACGTTAGCTATAGTGTATTCCTTAAAACGTTTTGAGACGTACCTTAAGTTCATCCCGTTCAAAATCGTGACCGATTGTAATTCCCTTGCGCTGACACTGAGAAATGGTGGACATTCCGCCAAGATTGCTCGCTGGGCCCTGCTGTTAGAAAACTATAACTACACGATTGTACACCGCTCGGGGGTTGGTATGCCCCATGCTGATGCTCTAAGTAGAATAGAAACTGCCGCATACGTTGACGATATAAACCTTGACTTCCAACTGCAGTTAACCCAGGACCCTGAGATTGTCAAACTCCGAGATGAGTTAGAGAAATATGAGATAGCGGATTTCGAACTGCGAGATGGAGTAGTGTACCGCCTGTCCTCGACGAGTGTACCCCAACTTTATGTCCCTTCCGAAATGATAAATCATGTCATACGAGTAGTGCACGAGAAGCTTGGCCATATGGCCACGGAGAAATGTTGTGCACAGATCAAGAAGCATTACTGGTTCCCGTGTATGAAGTCTTATGTTAACAATTACATTAAAAATTGCCTCAAGTGTATCTACTACTCCGCGTCCGCTTCGGACCACCGTGTCACGCTACATAGTATTCCGAAAGTGCCCCTTCCGTTTGATACCGTCCATATTGACCATTTGGGCCCCCTTCCGTCCATACGTTCTAAGAAAAAGTATCTTCTGGTTGTCATTGACGCTTTCACCAAATTTGTGAAGCTGTACCCTGCCGCCACGACTAATTCACGTGAAGTATGCCAGACATTAGAATCTCAGTATTTCGCAAATTACAGTAGACCCCGCCGAATCATCAGTGATCGAGGTACCTGCTTTACTTCCTCCGAGTTTGAAGAATTTCTGAAGGCCAATAATATAATTCATGTGCTGAATGCCACTGCCTCACCCCGGGCCAACGGCCAAGTCGAGCGGGTTAACCGTGTGTTGGGCCCCATGTTGGGTAAACTGACGGAACCTGTGGACCACGCAGATTGGGTCCAACAACTGCCGAACATAGAGCTTGCATTGAATAACTCCGTCCACTCCACAACCAAATTTGCCGCTTCCGTACTTCTATTCGGTGTTGAACAACGAGGTGTGGTAGTAGATGAACTAACCGAACGGTTGGGTGAGAGAACGGAGGAGGTCGATGCCTCAGAGGTAGACGTCCGGAGATTAGCCTTCCGTAACATTGTTAAGTCCCAAGAATATAATTCGGAATATTATTCGAAGCATCACCTCCCTGCCGTTAGTTTTGAGGAGGGGGATTTCGTAGTTATTAAGAATGTGGATACTTCGGCAGGCACGAACAAAAAGCTTATCAGGCGGTATCGTGGTCCGTATGTGGTTCATAAAAAACTTCCGAATGACCGATATGTTATCCGGGATGTAGAGGGCTCCCAAATCACCCAACTACCATATGATGGTGTCCTAGAAGCCTCCAAATTAAAGCTATGGGTTGCCCCTGATCAAGATTGCACTTCTGATAGCCAAACAAAGGCGACACCAGCCACTTAAGATTCTTATTTACCCCCCCTCCGTTGTTACCAATTGGAATCGAGGTCGATTCCTCGTCAGGACGGCCGAGTTGTAAGATTCCAATTATTTAAAGTCTGTTAAATGCTCATGTATATATATCGATTGTTAGTAATAAGTATCGATTGTAGTAATAAGTATCGATTGTTAGTAATAAGTATCGATTGTTAGGAATAAGTATCGATTGTTAGCGATAAGTCCTCGATAGGTCGAGAGACGGGGTCTCTCTTCTCTTCCGGCGATGCAACGAGCAAGTTGCATCTGCGCAAAGCCCAAAGATTAAATCCGATTAATACAAACTAATCTTTATCATTTGTACTTAATAATTAGGTGTTTACAAGATCTATATAAATCAAGATATAAAATTATAATCAATATAGGGATCAATATCCATATCCCATATCCCATCTAGAACAGAAAAAATTGTACGCATTGCAATATCCTCAAACAATAATAACATCTTTATCCCTAATCAAGAATTAAATCCGGGGGTATTCGTCGCAAACACTATTGCTTCTAAGTCTAACCCATATGTCCGCATATTAAATACTAACAACACAGACGTGCAAATTACAAATATAAACCTATTAAATGAAAAACTGTCCGATTATGAAATCTTAAAAATAGACAAACCACATGATTCAGAACATAAATCCACAATAATGAACAAACTAGCACCCCATTTTCGTGAAAGAACCTCTACATAAATTATGCTCAGAATTTGATGATGTATTCGTAATAGAATCTGAACAAATATCCTCTAACAATTTCTATAAACAAAAATTAAGACTCAAAGGCACAACACCAGTCTACACCAAAAACTACAGGATAGCACACAGTCAAAAAAACGAAATCAATAAACAAGTGGACAAATTGATCAATGATGATATTATTGAACCATCAATGTCTGAGTTCAATAGTCCGATTTTATTGGTTCCTAAAAAGTCGCTACTTGGCAGCAAAGAAAAACGGTGGAGATTGGTAGTTGATTATAGAAAAATTAACAAACAACTAGTAGCGGATACATTCCCACTACCCAGAATGGACGATAACCTTGACCAGCTAGGACGCGCTAAATACTTCTCTTGTTTAGACTTAATGTCAGGATTTCATCAAGTAGAATTAGAAGAAAAATCTCGTGACATAACATCATTTTCCACAGATAAGGGCTCATTCAGATTCAAGCAATTACAATAGGGATTAAAAATTGCACCAAACTCGGTCTATCACAATCCCAAACATTCCTTTGTAAATAAGTAAAAAAAGGCAAAGTGAAAAAAAACAGGGCAGCCCACGTTAACAAATGCCAAAGGAAGCACTCCAGAAGGCATTGCAGGAGTTCCACTGGACCGTCCACGGCCTTTGAGCATAGAAGAGTACCATGCCAGGCAACCAGCAGCAAGAGCAGAGCTTGCTAGAAGGAGGAGAGAAGAGGACGCATTGACGGCCATCCCCCTGGTTTTAAGGCCGAAGCGTCGAGGCGGCCACCAGGTCCGTCTCCGGAAACAGCGGGCGGCCCTACTGGCCCAAATTAACAACGATCCGCCACCACCCTGGGCGGAAGCATGCAAGCTGTGGGACAAAAACAAGCGAGGCAACAACAGCAGCAGAGCCAGATGCAGCTAGTATATGTAGGCACCTTTGTGGCAAGAGGCGATTTTTGCGCTTCCATTATAAATAATTAATTAATTAAATAATTTGAATACAAATATTACTAACAAAATAGAAAAAACTAAAATGAAAAAAAAAATTTTTTTTTTTGAATAAGTCTATCATTGCCAAAAATACCCTCGAAAAAAAAGAAGGAGAAAATACATATATATACACATATACATATATGTACATATGCATATATACACTAAAATGAAAAATACACAAAAAGAAAAAACATATATGTATGTATACAATTAAATATTAAATTCCAATCGGCCTAACAAACACAAAAACAAAAAAAAAAACAAAACATATATTCCAATCAGGCTTATATACCCCAACATACCCTAACGAAGAGCACATATCAACCATGTGCACTCAAAATTGCACAAACAACATAAGCACAGTTGTAAAGCTTGCCGCGATCAAAGCGAGCTTCTAAAAAAAAAAAAGTTCAAAAAAGCTCAAGTAAATTTCACAAAGCTTGCAAGCACACATAAAGCTTTCTGATCGCAGCAAGCTCCACAAGATCAAAATTGCCCAATAACGAAGTCTAAATACCCTATAAGAAAAATTACAAAATTTTTTTGGAAACAATTAAATGTTAGAAAATAGAATTTTAAGCAAATTGAAAAAAAAATAACAAAGAAAAAAAAATAGAAGAATCAAAATTTTTTTTATACAGAAGAAAAAAAAAATGATATATTAAGAGAACAAAATTATTTTGAGGGAATTAAATAAAGATAAAACCAAAAGTAACAAAATTTCAATGGAGCAGAACATAGAAATATTGAAAGAAAAATTTCAGAAAGCATACAAGTGCCTAAATAAAATAATTTATGTACACCCTCAAACCATTAATAAGCACCTTGAAACTATCTTCGAGAGTTACAATAGAATAAAAAGTAGCAGTACAGACATATGCAATGAATCAAGCAGTAAAATCTTCACTGCGCTAATATACAGTTTAAATAAACAACTAATAAGTATAGTAACAAAACATAATATAAAATTCACAATACCGGTAGATTCGAATCTAGAAGCAACTTTTGAACCTCTAGTAGCAAAAGACACAGAAGAACCAGCTGTAAAAGATAACCCAGAAGACATTCAAGATATATCAGGTGTAAAAGATAACCCAGAAGACATTCAAGATAATACAAAACCAAAGATGGTGCAAACAAAGATTGAATTTCTTAAAACAGCTTTTAAGCTGATTCAGAAGTATGATGGTGGAGTAGAAACAATTCAAAGTTTCATAGATTCACTGGAATTAATCAATGAAATAAAAGCAGAACATGAAGAAACAGCTATTAAAGTCATAAAAACAAAACGAAAAGGGGACGTTAGACTACTAGTTACAAATGAAAACACTATAAATGGTATAATCCAAACATTAAAGAAAGAAATTAAGGGTGAAACAGTTCAGGTAGCAGAGGCAAGATTAAATAATTTAAAACAAAATGGCAAGAACGCAAGTTTATTTATGTGAGAAATAGAAAATCTCACTAAATCATTGAAACGCGCATTCATAACAGACAACGTAAACCCTGAAACAGCAAAGAAATATGCAACTCAAACAGCAGTGAAATCAATCATAAAGAACTGCGATAACGAAAAGGTCAGAACAATAATAGAAGCAGGCAATTTTACTGAAATGAATGATGTTGTAGCTAAATTTGTAAATACATCTACAAATATGGAACAGCATCACAGCATGTTTTATACTAAAAGAAACAATTACACAAATAGGAACTCGTACAATAATAATAGAAATTATAATAATAATTACCAAAATAGAAACATACAAAGACGGACAAAACTTAGTGGAATAGTCAAAGACGTCCTATTTACAATAGGTGAAACCAAATTTAAGATCAGCAACCTCTCAACGGTACATACCTTCCAAGTAATAGAAAATGATTTTCCCATCCCATGTAACGGAATCCTAGGGCTTGACTTTATAAAAAAATTCAATTGCACACTCAATTATTCCACCAACAAATTGATAATAGATCTATATAAATCAAGATATAAAATTATAATCAATATAGGGATCAATATCCATATCCCATATCCCATCTAGAACAGAAAAAATTGTACGCATTGCAATATCCTCAAACAATAATAACATCTTTATCCCTAATCAAGAATTAAACCCGGGGGTATTCGTCGCAAACACTATTGCTTCTAAGTCTAACCCATATGTCCGCATATTAAATACTAAACAACACAGACGTGCAAATTACAAATATAAACCTATTAAATGAAAAACTGTCCGATTATGAAATCTTAAAAATAGACAAACCACATGATTCAGAACATAAATCCACAATAATGAACAAACCCCATTTTCGTGAAAGAACCTCTACATAAATTATGCTCAGAATTTGATGATGTATTCGTAATAGAATCTGAACAAATATCCTCTAACAATTTCTATAAACAAAAATTAAGACTCAAAGGCACAACACCAGTCTACACCAAAAACTACAGGATAGCACACAGTCAAAAAAACGAAATCAATAAACAAGTGGACAAATTGATCAATGATGATATTATTGAACCATCAATGTCTGAGTTCAATAGTCCGATTTTATTGGTTCCTAAAAAGTCGCTACTTGGCAGCAAAGAAAAACGGTGGAGATTGGTAGTTGATTATAGAAAAATTAACAAACAACTAGTAGCGGATACATTCCCACTACCCAGAATGGACGATAACCTTGACCAGCTAGGACGCGCTAAATACTTCTCTTGTTTAGACTTAATGTCAGGATTTCATCAAGTAGAATTAGAAGAAAAATCTCGTGACATAACATCATTTTCCACAGATAAGGGCTCATTCAGATTCACGGAAACAGCGGGCGGCCCTACTGGCCCAAATTAACAACGATCCGCCACCACCCTGGTCGGAAGCATGCAAGCTGTGGGACAAAATAGATGAGCTGGAAAAAGTGCACCAGAGAACCAAACAAGCGAGGCAACAACAGCAGCAGAGCCAGATGCAGCGACCAGCAACAGCAGCAGATGCAGAAACAACAAAAAAAATTTAACAAAAAAACAAAAAGTGTGCTAGTATATATATAGCACCTTTGTGGCAAGAGGCGATTTTTGCGCTGCCATTATAAATAATTAATTAATTAAATAATTTGAATATAAATATTACTAACAAAATAGAAAAAACTAAAATGAAAAAAAAACTAATATACTGTCCGCCAAATTTTTGAAGTGAAAACTTCTTTAGAATCGTTGGGAGTGATTTCAGACTCGATGAAACGAAAAAGCGATGCAATTGCGTTACGAACTTCTGACCAATTTTACAATACCCTCTGCAAGGGTATAAAAAGTAAAAAAGATGTATCACAAAATATATAATGAATGAATGCACAGCAACTAGAATCACTGTCTGTTCAGCTCTCTAAAGTGGGAGAAATATGTGCATGCGAAACCAGATTGAGCAATGGAAAAACAGTTTTAATTGTGGCAATTTATATTTCACCGAATCAATCAATAAATAGCATCACGGAATTCATTCATGAAAATTTAATAAAGTATACACCAGAAGTATCGCGGATACTTAGAAAAGATTACGATAAAGTTCCAATGATTTTAAGTGGCGATTTTAACGTAAATTTTGCATTGGACACAGCGGTTCCTTTAATTGACTTTCTCAATACAACATTCAGTTTAAAAATGTGTAACAATCGCAATGAATCAACAACACGATCAAAAACAACAATTGACGCGGTATTTCAAAGATATGTTGACAACATCGAAACCAAAGCCTTTGTATCATATTTTAGCTATCATAAGCCACTCGTATCATTTGTTGAAATTGAAAACATTGAGGATGAATAATAATAATAAAATGAAGAAAATAATAAAATGAAGAAAATAAAAAATATGACCTTTATAGCAATATTATAATGAACCTATAATTATCCCGCTCCCACTATGGGTTGTGGAGGCATTTTTTGAGCACTTAAGTCAATTTTTAAAAGTTTTTGAAACCCAAACATTTTGATGCCAATTTATAGATAAAATATCAAATCACATTTCTGCTTACTAGGTTTTTCAAAATTCTTTAACACTGGTGAGAATAACACTGTCGAAAACAAGTGTTGGGAACAAAACAAAACTGTTTTCATTTGGTGCAAATTGTTGCTTGACTTTGAGTGTATATAACTTTTAAAAGAAAGATGTTATGGATAAAACTGAAGATGCAATTGAAAAAGTCGGATTTGTACTATGTGTTAGTAGATTTGTTTTGTTATAAATGTAGGTGTGTTTCTTAAAATCTGGCTAATTCTGAGCGACTCTCAAAGACAAAACTTGTTACGAAATCTCAACTTTAGGAAGAGTTTTAAAAAAATGTCTACCAGTGTCCAGTCTAAAACTTTTACTATTGGATAGAATAATAAATTCTTTGTAAAATATAAAAGTCTCAATATCCACAAGCAACCACTTTTTTTGCAATTTAACTTTTTAGCGCATAAACTCATATTCCTGCATATGGACGAGATTTTAATATAGCAGAAAACAACGAATTAGGAATTAAGTATTTGGAGTTAATTCTTATAGGTTGCAGGCGCATGTAGTGTAGAGTGCTCCAGGTGTATTGGATGCAAAATTATAAGTAAATAGTGGGCGTTTTTTTTTTTTTGCACCAAAACATTTAGAAGCAATTCGAATGTTTTTAAGTTGAGCTTTTTTAGATGGCAGATGCAAAAGACCTTTTGAATAATAGGGAATTGCTCCAATAACAACACAAAAATCGATTGCGCGACTTTAATGTCTCATTTATGCATACACAAAGAGGAGAACGAATCAGAAAATAATGTTAGCTACTGAAAGCGGTAAGGTGCACTACATAGTTCCTGGTTGCTACGTCACGCCAAGAAGAACAACAGAATCGCATATTTTAAAAACACTTTCCGTATAAAAGTGGATGTTCAGATCCCTTGATTTTCGCTTTAAGCCTAGAAAAAAGCATTTCTCTAATTCAACGAACGACAGATTCAGTTGCTTGCTTAATGTGTCTAAATTACTTATGCTGATAATGATATTGATCAACTTTAAGGACATTTTCTAGATTTTTCTTTGAATCTTGGCCCTAAATTTTAAGAAAATATTAAAATCACAACGGTTGTATGAAAAGTATTATGTTGAATGAGATACTTAGCATACTTTTTTGGGCAAAATACGGTTTTTTGGCCGTGGAGGCGAGATGCCACTCCCATTTTCTCTAAAAATAGTTGCAAAATATCTTTATTACCTCACGCAATGCAATGAGACTGAAAATTATTGTTTAACATACATTTTTGAATAAAGTGCTCAAAAAATGGATCCACAACCCATAGTGGCTCCTAATGCTGCTTTCGTCTAATTTTCTCTCAGTTTGTTTTACGGAAGGTTTCACTTCTATCGTGTCTAGCCGTTAGACGCCCTCTTTTTTTTTTTTTTTTTTGAATAAGTCTATCATTGCCAAAAATACCCTAGAAAAAAAAGAAGGAGAAAATACATATATACACATATATATATACATATATGTATATATGCATATATACACTAAAATGAAAAATACACAAAAAGAAAAAACATATATGTATGTATACAATTAAATATTAAATTCCAATCGGCCTAACAAACACAAAAACAAAAAACAAAACAAAACATATATTCCAATCAGGCTTATATACCCCAACATACCCTAACGAAGAGCACATGTCAACCATGTGCACTCAAAATTGCACAAACAACATAAGCACAGTTGTAAAGCTTGCCGCGATCAAAGCGAGCTTCTAAAAAAAAAAGTTGAAAAAAGCTCAAGTAAATTTCACAAAGCTTACAAGCACACATAAAGCTTTCTGATCGCAGCAAGCTCCACAAGATCAAAATTGCCCAATAACAAAGTCTAAATACCCTATAAGAAAAATTACAAAATTTTTTGGAAACAATTAAATGTTAGAAAATAGAATTTTAAGCAAATTGAAAAAAAATAACAAAGAAAAAAAAAATAGAAGAATCAAAATTTTTTTTTTATACAGAAGAAAAAAAAATGATATATTAAGAGAACAAAATTATTTTGAGGGAATTAAATAAAGATAAAACCAAAAGTAACAAAATTTCAATGGACCAGAACATAGAAATATTGAAAGAAAAATTTCAGAAAGCATACAAGTGCCTAAATAAAATAATTTATGTACACCCTCAAACCATTAATAAGCACCTTGAAACTATCTTCGAGAGTTACAATAGAATAAAAAGTAGCAGTACAGACATATGCAATGAATCAAGCAGTAAAATCTTCACTGCGCTAATATACAGTTTAAATAAACAACTAATAAGTATAGTAACAAAACATAATATAAAATTCACAATACCGGTAGATTCGAATCTAGAACCTCTTGAACCTCTAGTAGCAAAAGACACAGAAGAACCAGCTGTAAAAGATAACCCAGAAGACATTCAAGATATATCAGGTGTAAAAGATAACCCAGAAGACATTCAAGATAATACAAAACCAAAGATGGTGCAAACAAAGATTGAATTTCTTAAAACAGCTTCTAAGCTGATTCAGAAGTATGATGGTGGAGTAGAAACAATTCAAAGTTTCATAGATTCACTGGAATTAATCAATGAAATAAAAGCAGAACATGAAGAATGTACTGTAGCAGGGTAGTGTTGGCTCTCAAAAAAAACTGACACCATGATATTAAGATCTTACAGCGGATCGGGACCCTAATTTGTAACCGTAGCTCTTCTGGGTGGGATGGGTTGTTGCTGCAGTTTTCGAAACATCTCGCTACATATAATTTATTATAGAGTCCCTAATGAAGCTAAAACAGAGAATTGCATTCTCAAAAAAAAACGAACAAACGTATGGCTTTTTAATGTCGCAAATAACAGGAAAAAAAAAATACCACTAAGTTAATCAACTAGCTATCTAACGCGAACTCCTCCCAATATATGATGTCTAGCTCTAGTATGGCTTAGATGTTGGCCGCCATTATGCATCTATACCCTCCCGTCCATGGCCAATAACAAAAGACAAATATTTGGATATGTTAAAGGACCCCAAATGCACATTCTATTTAATCGGTTTTATATAATCATGTTGTGGGAACTTACAGTTAGACTTCTATACAAAATACATTTTTCTTATTTGCTTATTCTTCAAAAACAATTTCATTCGCCAAGGGCATTTTTTCTCTTCACCGTATATAAATTCTCCCACTACTTTACTTAAATCTACGCTTCATTATTAACTAATGTATTACATATTTTTGTTGTTTTCTTTTTTTTTTTTTTTTGATTATTGTCAACTACATATATAAACGAACAGATTTTACCCCGCATTTAATCGTGATGCAGACTGATGCAATAAAATAGTTACAATTTTTTTTACGGTTATTAAAAAAAATTAATCGCGACACCGGATTATTGATAGCACTTATATCTTTTAATAATTTTAATTTAATTAATTCAAAAATTTCATGATCATTCGTTAGTGTAGTTTGTATGTGTGATAAAGGCAAATAAAATTTAGAATGCATAAAACAAATAAAAGAAAACAATAATAGCGAGTGAGCAGCATAACATAGGTATATGTGGTCGTCAAACCTTTTTTTCTTTTGCACTTTAATCTTAATCACCATATGTTATGCGCTCTAGCGGTAAAAAGGTAAAAGTGATAAAATGAATACACTTACATTTTGGAAAGTCCACCGATGAAGGCCTTCAGCAGCTGGATCATGTGTTGGTTTTTGATGTTTTTAGATATACTTTTTATGGTTTGGTTTTACCGAATTATATGATTCTATTAGTGTTTTAAATGCTTAATATCGACACACAAACTCACAATAAAAAAATTGACTCTAACATAGGTGCGCTGAAAAAGGGTATCTATCTTTCCGTTATAGAATTGACACTTTTAATTTCGATAAAAATTTTCGTTTCTTCTGCAATTACAATTTTTTTTTTCGTTTACAACCCCGACAACTAAAATTAATATTTTTTTTTTTCCAACAATTTTTTTAACTGAGTATGTTCATTTACAAACAAAAATTTTCTGTATGACCACTTTATAATTTTCTCTCCTTTTACACACAACTTTTCGCCTTGTGACAGCTAACATGCAAACTGGCCAAACTATGACGTCACTGTTGACTGATGTTTAACACGAGCGAATTAATTTTCTCCTTCTGTAGAGTTTGGTTGAATTGTCGTCTTGGCCATGTGGTGTTGGTGATAGGCCTATGACGGATTATGCCAAAATTTACGTAAATTTTTCCTAGATCAAATAATGTGATTTTAGACGAATGTAAAAAAAAATTTTCTAGTCGACATACCTTGTGAAATGAATATAATGTAGAGGCTGAATAACCTATGGTTCTAGGGTTCACCACGAGGTCTTTAGGTTAGGCTTACGCCTCCTATGCCTCTATGTCGAGATTGACATCCAAAAAATTTAATTATTGCAGCTGCCTTTTACTTTTTGGCTTGTTGCTGGCCTTACGAATATTTTATTTAACCCGAGTGAATTTATTTATTTGGTGAATTTCACAAAACAAATTTTAACTGTTCACTTTATTCTTCGGAATAATGAAAAGAGGTGGAAGTGTGGGTGGAAGGTTCTTATATACCCTTTCCCTTCTATTCTCAAAGCCCTCCCTTTATGAAGTTAGCTGCGGTTACGCTGCAAAGCTTCTGCAGAGATGCATTATTACTATAAACGGTTATGAATTCGCCACATATTTTTGATCGCACTCGATAGTTTGCGATAAACTCAAATATGCGTCGGATAATTAGTATTTAAATTTACACGCAACCATTACAAACACAGATAATTCTGACGACTACCAGGAGGAAGATTAACTGGAATTTTAAGGTCGAATGTCCTTCGCATGATAAGTTCCAATTTCTTTCCCCTGCAAAGTTTCCAATAAATAATACGCATTTCCCAATTTCTTCTTAACTCGACATTGCGAGAACTGAGGTCCTAGTTTCTTATTATAGTTCTGACTAAAATTGCTCAAGTTAAAATTTCTTTTAAAATCTTCTTGGACGACCTTTAATGAAACGGGACTGGATCTTAAATTGTATTGCCTTACATTACATTCGTATGCTTATTATTCGTACCGCCTTGAACTGGGATCCATTGTCGCTGATAATAATTTCTGGTACTCCATAACAGTGAAAGATTGGCTTTTCTAGAAATTCCGGAATCAAATTTGATGTAAATTTTTTCATTGGGCAAAGCCAATGGTATCTGCTAAAATGGTCAAGAACTATAAGCAAACCAATATGTCCTGATTTACTTCGCGATATGGTCCTAGTAAGTCAATATACAATTTTTGAAACGGTCTGACTGAAACACTTTGTACTCCCATTGGAGGTCTTAATATTTTGTTGGGAGCTTTCGTTTCTTTACTGGTGACACAAATGTTTATGTATTCTCGAACCTGTTTGGATAATCCTGGCCAAAATAAATTTCTTCTTAATCGCTCTATAGTTTTTTGAACACCTCCATGTGACGATAATATATTATCATGAGCTTGTTCTATTGCTATTAATCTTAATTTCTCCGGTACCCATAATTTCCAGCAGTGTGAATTATCTTCTTCGCTTCCACATGAATGTTCGGTTCGAATATATACAAATTTGTCCTTCACTTGTAAGTCTGGGAATTTTTCTAAATTCTCACAAACCCTTTGAGTTCTAAATATTCCTTATTTAAAAAAGCTGATGATTCCAAATCTATTATTGGTTCCATCTTTTCCAGAGTTTCTATGTCTGCTTCCCAAATTCTTGACAAAGCATCTGGAACTATATGATCTTTTCCTTTTCGGTGGGAAATCGTAAACTTAAACGCTTGTAAACGTAATATCCATCTGGCTAATCGACCTGATACGTTTTGTTGTCTCATTAGCCATAATAAACTGGAGTGATCCGTTACAACTTCGAACTCCTGTAACTCCAAATAACATCGAAACTTTTCTATGGCTAGAATGACCGCTAAACATTCACGTTCTGTTACGCTATAATTTCTTTGTGCCTTGCTTAGTTTCTTAGACATGTATGCTATAGGTTTTTCTTCTTGATTATCGGACAACTGAACCAAAACTGCTCCAACCCCTTTATCGCACGTATCGTATAACCATTGCTTTCTGTGCCTCTAAAGTCCACGTAAATGTTTTTTTTGTAGCCAGTATATCAGTAATCGGGCAGCTAATTTCTGCAAAATTTCTTATAAACCTTCGGTACCAACCGCAAACTCCTAAAAACCCACGAACTTGCTTCAAACTCTTCGGCGTTGGCCAATTTAAAATACAGGAAATCTTAGCAGGATCTGTGGAAATTCCTCCGCTACCTATTACATAGCCCAAATAATTTATTTTTGTCACACAGAATTGGCTCTTGGCCAAGTTAAGCGTCAAATTGGCTTTACGAAATTGTTCTGCTATTCTTACCAGTACTGCTAAATGAGACTGAAAATCTGATGTTACAATGCATAGGTCATCAAGATAACCAAAAGCACAATGACGTAACTCTGGTGGAATAATTTCGTCCATCAGGCGACACATGGTTGCGGCGGCATTACAGAGTCCAAAAGGCATAACTGTAAACTGATACAATGGCCTTCCCGAAATTGTGAATGCTGTTAACGCCTTTGATTGCTCTGTTAGGCATATCTTCCAATAAGCGTCTTTTAAATCTAGTTTTGAAATGATATTTGCTTTCGGTAATCTAGCAAATATACCCTCAATGCTTTGCAATTGGTATGCATCTTTGTGAGTTACTTCATTCACTTTTCGCGCGTCCAGGCATAATCTCACTTTGTTAGGCTTCACTACCATTCTCACTGGAGAGCTCCAAGCGGTTTGAGATGGTTCTATTACTCCTAGGCTTATCATTCTATCTACTTCTTGGTATAAAAGCTTTTCTACTGCAGGGCTTACCGGATAATATCTCTGCTTTACTGGTTTGGCGTCCCCTACATCAATGTGGTGTTCTAGCAAAGACGTGCGACCAAGGCCCTGTTTTTCAAAGTTAGGAAAAAACTCCTTGACTATCTCTAATTGTTGCAACTCTTTTTCAGTTAACGGACATGTTTCTGTTTCTGTATCTAATTGAAACTCAGATACGCGTTCTACTGAACTTATAATTCCTGGAGCTAGATTAAAAATTCTCCAAAAATCTATGCCTAGTATCAGACGTTGCTTAATAGAAGGTATAACATATAATTCCATATCTTTCTCTTGGTCCTTATATTGGAGCTTTACTGGCATAACCCCTAAAACCTTATGCTGCTTTCCATCAGCTGTTTTCACATTGGAACCCATGCTTTTAAATTGTTTATATTTGGACCATTCTTGCTGGGCTAAATCTGCCCCCACGCAACTTACATTTGCACCAGTGTCTAACAAACCCAATTCAGAAAATTGTAAAAAGGAGACTTGTGCATAACTACGCATATCAGTTTTGTCTTGGAATATTGTAGATATAAGTATCTTACTTTTAGCTCTTATATTTTTAAAAAACTTCCTCCTTCGGTGTGTATTTCTTTTTATTCTATTTTTCGGTGCTTCAAAAATTCTGTTCTTAATTTCTAGATAGTTTTTCCATTTTTCGTGATGAGGCAAAAACCTAAGGTTATGATTAACCTGTGAGCTATTCTCTATTTGACTATCTGTTTTAGATTGATTTAAATAATCGGATAGGCTTGGTTTGGTTTTTTGGTTTCTATTGGTTGTGGGACAGCCTCACTGACTGGGATGCCCCTCCTTGCCGGTTTTCCGAACGCTTCTTGCAGTTCACACAATTGGGCTTATAAATGTTAGGCGTACCGCACCCGTAACAAAATATTCTTCTCCCTTCTAAACAATCTTCCCACTTATGGCCTTGAGTACAACAGTTCCAACAAGATAACTTCTCAGTGTTTTTCTGCAGAGCTGCTACTTGAGAATGACCATCAATTGTGCTTGCTTCTTCTTCTACTTCCTCTAATGCATATAGTCGGTGTGATCCTATCTCTTTTCCTCGTGTATTTGAAAACTTGATACGACTCGATTCTTTAAGAAAATTCTCTCTCTTTTGTACCAGATGATGTAGGTGACTGATTGACCGTATTTCCTCGAAAAGTAGTCGATCCTTTAGATCAGCTAATAAATTACCTTGTACAATTTCTACTAATTCGTCTTCTTCTAATCTTGTAGGCAATCGATCCATTAATTGACATATTGCTTCGTAAAAACCTTCGAAAGTTTCTCCAGGTTTCTGTTTGCGAGCTCTTATTTGATCCCTTTTTTCATAATTGGACCGACTGTCTTTATATTGATGGCGTATCGCTAAACAAAACTCTGACCAGGTAAGATGGTCAATTCCCTTATGGTATCGCCAGTACCAATCTTTAGCTTTGCCAATCAAAACAATGTGTATATTCCGACATAAAGCTTCAAAATCTCCTCCTAAATGTTCTCGAGTCAACGTTTTTGCTCTATATAGAAATTCTTCCACGGGTAACCCGTTAGAAGATCCATCAAAATGGATTCCCCACTTCTGAATCACCTCAGCCACTTTATTTGTGCCTATTAATTGATAATAAGTTCTTCTGCTACTACTCTGCGATCTGTTTTGTCGAATATGACTGTTTTGTTGCGCGTTGCTACTTATTGAAGAAATAACCCGTTCTACTGTCTGCTGAATAAGAGATTCCATTTCCGCTCGATTAATATCGTTACGTAAAGGCTGATTGGTCTACCTCTTTAACGAATTGGTCTGGGTATTGATTGCGGAACTTCTCCATGTTGCGTACTATTCCCTGCATCTAATGGTAATAAGCCGGCTTGACTTGTGTTGTGTATTTGTGCTTCAATAACGTTTACGTTTATGAGCTCTTCTGTTCTTGGGTCTTCATTTACGCTACGTGCAAAGGATCTGGTGACGGGTCTAACTTTTTTTCCTTGTTGGTTTATTTTAATTACCTTTAAGTCCTTCTCCTGCACTTTAGTAAAACACGCTGGACATTCTTCTTTTTCTTTTATATAATTTAGGATACAAGCTTTGTGAAATGAATGCTTGCAAATAGTAATAACTCTGCTCTGCGTTTGTGTTTGAGTTTCGCTACATACCAGGCAAATATTTTCCCCAGAATTTGCGGGATTATTTACTTCCTCTGTACTGTGTTGTAAAGGCATTTTTTTTGTTTTTTAATTTTTCCCACAGAACAAGAAAATATAATTTGTGAAATAGATTATAATTTTTTTCTAGAGCTTTTTATCGTTTTCATAGATGGAGTTTAAATATATTATCTATTGAATCTAGTTCTCTGATTTCCAAAAGTGTTAAGAAATGTCTTCTAATAACTATGCTCATCTTTGGACAAGTGTACGCTTAGGCATTACCTTGAGATTCCAAAAGATTGTGCATGTATGTATCCTTTCAAACATTATCTTTAACTAACAATTTTTTTAATCAGGGTAAGTGCAATTTAAAATTTTTCTTATGCGAAACGAAAGTAACTTTTGACTTTAGTTTATACCGGTAACATTGGTCGATGGTAATCACATGCGCAATCACTCGAATTCCGAATGTGTATATAAATCAAATCGCGACTACTACGTCTTCTAATTAAAAAAATTAAATTCACTCTGAAGGCAAAACGAGCTAATTGTGATCCGTCTAGGCTTTAAACCTGAGCGAATTAAAAAAATGCTCTATATACATTTTTTTGGTTCTTGAGTTCTTTAATTAAATATTTTTACTAAAGTGTTGGTTGACAACCATCAGCTTCTGCTAACTAGCTCAAATTCCATACACTGTGCAAATAAATTAATAAAAAAATCTGCATCTATCTATACCCTCCCGTCCATGGCCAATAACAAAAGACAAAATTTGGATATGTTAAAGGACCCCAAATGCACATTCTATTTCATCGGTTTTATATAATCATGTTGTGGGAACTTACAGTTAGACTTCTATTCAAAATACATTTTTCTTATTTGCTTATTCTTCAAAAACAATTTCATTCGCCAAGGGCATTTTTTCTCTTCACCGTATATAAATTCTCCCACTACTTTACTTAAATCTACGCTTCATTATTAACTAATGTATTACATATTTTTGTTGTTTTCTTTTTTTTTTTTTTGATTATTGTCAACTATATAAACGAACAGATTTTACCCCGCATTTAATCGTGATGCAGACTGATGCAATAAAATAGTTACAATTTTTTTTACGGTTATTAAAAAAAATTAATCGCGACACCGGATTATTGATAGCACTTATATCTTTTAATAATTTTAATTTAATTAATTAAAAATTTCATGATCATTCGTTAGTGTAGTTTGCATGTGTGATAAAGGCAAATAAAATTTAGAATGCATAAAACAAATAAAAGAAAACAATAATAGCGAGTGAGCAGCATAACATAGGTATATGTGGTCGTCAAACCTTTTTTTCTTTTGCACTTTAATCTTAATCACCATATGTTATGCGCTCTAGCGGTAAAAAAGGTAAAAGTGATAAAAAGAATACACTTACATTTTGGAAAGTCCACCGATGAAGGCCTTCAGCAGCTGGATCATGTGTTGGTTTTTGATGTTTTTAAACATACTTTTTATGGTTTGGTTTTACCGAATTATACGATTCTATTAGTGTTTTAAATGCTTAATACCGACACACAAACTCACAATAAAAAAATTGACTCTAACATAGGTGCGCTGAAAAAGGGTATCTTCCTTTCCGTTATAGAATTGACACTTTTAATTTCGAGAAAAATTTTCGTTTCTTTTGCAATTACAATTTTTTTTTTTCGTTTACAACCCCGACAACTAAAATTAATATTTTTTTTTTCCAACAATTTTTGTAACTGAGTATGTTCATTTACAAACAAAAATTTTCTGTATGACCACTTTATAATTTTCTCTCCTTTTACACACAACTTTTCGCCTTGTGACAGCTAACATGCAAACTGGCCAAACTATGACGTCACTGTTGATTGATGTTTAACACGAGCGAATTAATTTTCTCCTTCTGTAGAGTTTGGTTGAATTGTCGTCTTGGCCATGTGGTGTTGGTGATAGGCCTATGACGGATTATGCCAAAATTTACGTAAATTTTTCCTAGATCGAATAATGTGATTTTAGACGAATGTAAAAAAAATTTTCTGGTCGACATACCTTGTGAAATGAATATAATGTAGAGGCTGAATAACCTATGGTTCTAGGGTTCACCACGAGGTCTTTAGGTTAGGCTTACGCCTCCTATGCCTCTATGTCGAGATTGACATCCAAAAATTTAATTATTGCAGCTGCCTTTTACTTTTTGGCTTGTTGCTGGCCTTACGAATATTTTATTTAACCCGAGTGAATTTATTTATTTGGTGAATTTCACAAAACAAATTTTAACTGTTCACTTTATTCTTCGGAATAATGAAAAGAGGTGGAAGTGTGGGTGGAAGGTTCTTATATACCCTTTCCCTTCTATTCTCAAAGCCCTCCCTTTATGAAGTTAGCTGCGGTTACGCTGCAAAGCTTCTGCAGAGATGCATTATTACTATAAACGGTTATGAATTCGCCACATATTTTTGATCGCACTCGATAGTTTGCGATAAACTCAAATATGCGTCGGATAATTAGTATTTAAATTTACACGCAACCATTACAAACACAGATAATTCTGACGACTACCAGGAGGAAGATTAACTGGAATTTTAAGGTCGAATGTCCTTCGCATGATAAGTTCCAATTTCTTTCCCCTGCAAAGTTTCCAATAAATAATACGCATTTCCCAATTTCTTCTTAACTCGACATTGCGAGAACTGAGGTCCTAGTTTCTTATTATAGTTCTGACTAAAATTGCTCAAGTTAAAATTTCTTTTAAAATCTTCTTGGACGACCTTTAATGAAACGGGACTGGATCTTAAATTGTATTGCCTTACATTACATTCGTATGCTTATTATTCGTACCGCCTTGAACTGGGATCCATTGTCGCTGATAATAATTTCTGGTACTCCATAACAGTGAAAGATTGGCTTTTCTAGAAATTCCGGAATCAAATTTGATGTAAATTTTTTCATTGGGCAAAGCCAATGGTATCTGCTAAAATGGTCAAGAACTATAAGCAAACCAATATGTCCTGATTTACTTCGCGATATGGTCCTAGTAAGTCAATATACAATTTTTGAAACGGTCTGACTGAAACACTTTGTACTCCCATTGGAGGTCTTAATATTTTGTTGGGAGCTTTCGTTTCTTTACTGGTGACACAAATGTTTATGTATTCTCGAACCTGTTTGGATAATCCTGGCCAAAATAAATTTCTTCTTAATCGCTCTATAGTTTTTTGAACACCTCCATGTGACGATAATATATTATCATGAGCTTGTTCTATTGCTATTAATCTTAATTTCTCCGGTACCCATAATTTCCAGCAGTGTGAATTATCTTCTTCGCTTCCACATGAATGTTCGGTTCGAATATATACAAATTTGTCCTTCACTTGTAAGTCTGGGAATTTTTCTAAATTCTCACAAACCCTTTGAGTTCTAAATATTCCTTATTTAAAAAAGCTGATGATTCCAAATCTATTATTGGTTCCATCTTTTCCAGAGTTTCTATGTCTGCTTCCCAAATTCTTGACAAAGCATCTGGAACTATATGATCTTTTCCTTTTCGGTGGGAAATCGTAAACTTAAACGCTTGTAAACGTAATATCCATCTGGCTAATCGACCTGATACGTTTTGTTGTCTCATTAGCCATAATAAACTGGAGTGATCCGTTACAACTTCGAACTCCTGTAACTCCAAATAACATCGAAACTTTTCTATGGCTAGAATGACCGCTAAACATTCACGTTCTGTTACGCTATAATTTCTTTGTGCCTTGCTTAGTTTCTTAGACATGTATGCTATAGGTTTTTCTTCTTGATTATCGGACAACTGAACCAAAACTGCTCCAACCCCTTTATCGCACGTATCGTATAACCATTGCTTTCTGTGCCTCTAAAGTCCACGTAAATGTTTTTTTTGTAGCCAGTATATCAGTAATCGGGCAGCTAATTTCTGCAAAATTTCTTATAAACCTTCGGTACCAACCGCAAACTCCTAAAAACCCACGAACTTGCTTCAAACTCTTCGGCGTTGGCCAATTTAAAATACAGGAAATCTTAGCAGGATCTGTGGAAATTCCTCCGCTACCTATTACATAGCCCAAATAATTTATTTTTGTCACACAGAATTGGCTCTTGGCCAAGTTAAGCGTCAAATTGGCTTTACGAAATTGTTCTGCTATTCTTACCAGTACTGCTAAATGAGACTGAAAATCTGATGTTACAATGCATAGGTCATCAAGATAACCAAAAGCACAATGACGTAACTCTGGTGGAATAATTTCGTCCATCAGGCGACACATGGTTGCGGCGGCATTACAGAGTCCAAAAGGCATAACTGTAAACTGATACAATGGCCTTCCCGAAATTGTGAATGCTGTTAACGCCTTTGATTGCTCTGTTAGGCATATCTTCCAATAAGCGTCTTTTAAATCTAGTTTTGAAATGATATTTGCTTTCGGTAATCTAGCAAATATACCCTCAATGCTTTGCAATTGGTATGCATCTTTGTGAGTTACTTCATTCACTTTTCGCGCGTCCAGGCATAATCTCACTTTGTTAGGCTTCACTACCATTCTCACTGGAGAGCTCCAAGCGGTTTGAGATGGTTCTATTACTCCTAGGCTTATCATTCTATCTACTTCTTGGTATAAAAGCTTTTCTACTGCAGGGCTTACCGGATAATATCTCTGCTTTACTGGTTTGGCGTCCCCTACATCAATGTGGTGTTCTAGCAAAGACGTGCGACCAAGGCCCTGTTTTTCAAAGTTAGGAAAAAACTCCTTGACTATCTCTAATTGTTGCAACTCTTTTTCAGTTAACGGACATGTTTCTGTTTCTGTATCTAATTGAAACTCAGATACGCGTTCTACTGAACTTATAATTCCTGGAGCTAGATTAAAAATTCTCCAAAATCTATGCCTAGTATCAGACGTTGCTTAATAGAAGGTATAACATATAATTCCATATCTTTCTCTTGGTCCTTATATTGGAGCTTTACTGGCATAACCCCTAAACCTTATGCTGCTTTCCATCAGCTGTTTTCACATTGGAACCCATGCTTTTAAATTGTTTATATTTGGACCATTCTTGCTGGGCTAAATCTGCCCCCACGCAACTTACATTTGCACCAGTGTCTAACAAACCCAATTCAGAAAATTGTAAAAAGGAGACTTGTGCATAACTACGCATATCAGTTTTGTCTTGGAATATTGTAGATATAAGTATCTTACTTTTAGCTCTTATATTTTTAAAAAACTTCCTCCTTCGGTGTGTATTTCTTTTTATTCTATTTTTCGGTGCTTCAAAAATTCTGTTCTTAATTTCTAGATAGTTTTTCCATTTTTCGTGATAAGGCAAAAACCTAAGGTTATGATTAACCTGTGAGCTATTCTCTATTTGACTATCTGTTTTAGATTGATTTAAATAATCGGATAGGCTTGGTTTGGTTTTTTGGTTTCTATTGGTTGTGGGACAGCCTCACTGACTGGGATGCCCCTCCTTGCCGGTTTTCCGAACGCTTCTTGCAGTTCACACAATTGGGCTTATAAATGTTAGGCGTACCGCACCCGTAACAAAATATTCTTCTCCCTTCTAAACAATCTTCCCACTTATGGCCTTGAGTACAACAGTTCCAACAAGATAACTTCTCAGTGTTTTTCTGCAGAGCTGCTACTTGAGAATGACCATCAATTGTGCTTGCTTCTTCTTCTACTTCCTCTAATGCATATAGTCGGTGTGATCCTATCTCTTTTCCTCGTGTATTTGAAAACTTGATACGACTCGATTCTTTAAGAAATTCTCTCTCTTTTGTACCAGATGATGTAGGTGACTGATTGACCGTATTTCCTCGAAAAGTAGTCGATCCTTTAGATCAGCTAATAAATTACCTTGTACAATTTCTACTAATTCGTCTTCTTCTAATCTTGTAGGCAATCGATCCATTAATTGACATATTGCTTCGTAAAAACCTTCGAAAGTTTCTCCAGGTTTCTGTTTGCGAGCTCTTATTTGATCCCTTTTTTCATAATTGGACCGACTGTCTTTATATTGATGGCGTATCGCTAAACAAAACTCTGACCAGGTAAGATGGTCAATTCCCTTATGGTATCGCCAGTACCAATCTTTAGCTTTGCCAATCAAAACAATGTGTATATTCCGACATAAAGCTTCAAAATCTCCTCCTAAATGTTCTCGAGTCAACGTTTTTGCTCTATATAGAAATTCTTCCACGGGTAACCCGTTAGAAGATCCATCAAAATGGATTCCCCACTTCTGAATCACCTCAGCCACTTTATTTGTGCCTATTAATTGATAATAAGTTCTTCTGCTACTACTCTGCGATCTGTTTTGTCGAATATGACTGTTTTGTTGCGCGTTGCTACTTATTGAAGAAATAACCCGTTCTACTGTCTGCTGAATAAGAGATTCCATTTCCGCTCGATTAATATCGTTACGTAAAGGCTGATTGGTCTACCTCTTTAACGAATTGGTCTGGGTATTGATTGCGGAACTTCTCCATGTTGCGTACTATTCCCTGCATCTAATGGTAATAAGCCGGCTTGACTTGTGTTGTGTATTTGTGCTTCAATAACGTTTACGTTTATGAGCTCTTCTGTTCTTGGGTCTTCATTTACGCTACGTGCAAAGGATCTGGTGACGGGTCTAACTTTTTTTCCTTGTTGGTTTATTTTAATTACCTTTAAGTCCTTCTCCTGCACTTTAGTAAACACGCTGGACATTCTTCTTTTTCTTTATATAATTTAGGATACAAGCTTTGTGAAATGAATGCTTGCAAATAGTAATAACTCTGCTCTGCGTTTGTGTTTGAGTTTCGCTACATACCAGGCAAATATTTTCCCCAGAATTTGCGGGATTATTTACTTCCTCTGTACTGTGTTGTAAAGGCATTTTTTTTTGTTTTTTAATTTTTCCCACAGAACAAGAAAATATAATTTGTGAAATAGATTATAATTTTTTTCTAGAGCTTTTTATCGTTTTCATAGATGGAGTTTAAATATATTATCTATTGAATCTAGTTCTCTGATTTCCAAAAGTGTTAAGAAATGTCTTCTAATAACTATGCTCATCTTTGGACAAGTGTACGCTTAGGCATTACCTTGAGATTCCAAAAGATTGTGCATGTATGTATCCTTTCAAACATTATCTTTAACTAACAATTTTTTTAATCAGGGTAAGTGCAATTTAAAATTTTTCTTATGCGAAACGAAAGTAACTTTTGACTTTAGTTTATACCGGTAACATTGGTCGATGGTAATCACATGCGCAATCACTCGAATTCCGAATGTGTATATAAATCAAATCGCGACTACTACGTCTTCTAATTAAAAAAATTAAATTCACTCTGAAGGCAAAACGAGCTAATTGTGATCCGTCTAGGCTTTAAACCTGAGCGAATTAAAAAAATGCTCTATATACATTTTTTGGTTCTTGAGTTCTTTAATTAAATATTTTTACTAAAGTGTTGGTTGACAACCATCAGCTTCTGCTAACTAGCTCAAATTCCATACACTGTGCAAATAAATTAATAAAAAAAATCTGCATCTATCTATACCCTCCCGTCCATGGCCAATAACAAAAGACAAAAATTTGGATATGTTAAAGGACCCCAAATGCACATTCTATTTCATCGGTTTTATATAATCATGTTGTGGGAACTTACAGTTAGACTTCTATTCAAAATACATTTTTCTTATTTGCTTATTCTTCAAAACAATTTCATTCGCCAAGGGCATTTTTTCTCTTCACCGTATATAAATTCTCCCACTACTTTACTTAAATCTACGCTTCATTATTAACTAATGTATTACATATTTTTGTTGTTTTCTTTTTTTTTTTTTTGATTATTGTCAACTATATAAACGAACAGATTTTACCCCGCATTTAATCGTGATGCAGACTGATGCAATAAAATAGTTACAATTTTTTTTACGGTTATTAAAAAAAATTAATCGCGACACCGGATTATTGATAGCACTTATATCTTTTAATAATTTTAATTTAATTAATTAAAAATTTCATGATCATTCGTTAGTGTAGTTTGCATGTGTGATAAAGGCAAATAAAATTTAGAATGCATAAAACAAATAAAAGAAAACAATAATAGCGAGTGAGCAGCATAACATAGGTATATGTGGTCGTCAAACCTTTTTTTCTTTTGCACTTTAATCTTAATCACCATATGTTATGCGCTCTAGCGGTAAAAAAGGTAAAAGTGATAAAAAGAATACACTTACATTTTGGAAAGTCCACCGATGAAGGCCTTCAGCAGCTGGATCATGTGTTGGTTTTTGATGTTTTTAAACATACTTTTTATGGTTTGGTTTTACCGAATTATACGATTCTATTAGTGTTTTAAATGCTTAATACCGACACACAAACTCACAATAAAAAAATTGACTCTAACATAGGTGCGCTGAAAAAGGGTATCTTCCTTTCCGTTATAGAATTGACACTTTTAATTTCGAGAAAAATTTTCGTTTCTTTTGCAATTACAATTTTTTTTTTCGTTTACAACCCCGACAACTAAAATTAATATTTTTTTTTTCCAACAATTTTTGTAACTGAGTATGTTCATTTACAAACAAAATTTTCTGTATGACCACTTTATAATTTTCTCTCCTTTTACACACAACTTTTCGCCTTGTGACAGCTAACATGCAAACTGGCCAAACTATGACGTCACTGTTGATTGATGTTTAACACGAGCGAATTAATTTTCTCCTTCTGTAGAGTTTGGTTGAATTGTCGTCTTGGCCATGTGGTGTTGGTGATAGGCCTATGACGGATTATGCCAAAATTTACGTAAATTTTTCCTAGATCGAATAATGTGATTTTAGACGAATGTAAAAAAAATTTTCTGGTCGACATACCTTGTGAAATGAATATAATGTAGAGGCTGAATAACCTATGGTTCTAGGGTTCACCACGAGGTCTTTAGGTTAGGCTTACGCCTCCTATGCCTCTATGTCGAGATTGACATCCAAAAAATTTAATTATTGCAGCTGCCTTTTACTTTTTGGCTTGTTGCTGGCCTTACGAATATTTTATTTAACCCGAGTGAATTTATTTATTTGGTGAATTTCACAAAACAAATTTTAACTGTTCACTTTATTCTTCGGGGAACGAAAGCAATTCGTCGTTAAGCCAGAATAATGAAAAGAGGTGAAGTGTGGGTGGAAGGTTCTTATATACCCTTTCCCTTCTATTCTTGTGCTCCTAGCCCTCCCTTTATGAGTTAGCTGCGGTTACGCTGCAAAGCTTCTGCAGAGATGCATTATTACTATAAACGGTTATGAATTCGCCACATATTTTTGATCGCACTCGATAGTTTGCGATAAACTCAAATATGCGTCGGATAATTAGTATTTAAATTTACACGCAACCATTACAAACACAGATAATTCTGACGACTACCAGGAGGAAGATTAACTGGAATTTTAAGGTCGAATGTCCTTCGCATGATAAGTTCCAATTTCTTTCCCCTGCAAAGTTTCCAATAAATAATACGCATTTCCCAATTTCTTCTTAACTCGACATTGCGAGAACTGAGGTCCTAGTTTCTTATTATAGTTCTGACTAAATTGCTCAAGTTAAAATTTCTTTTAAAATCTTCTTGGACGACCTTTAATGAAACGGGACTGGATCTTAAATTGTATTGCCTTACATTACATTCGTATGCTTTTTTACTATTGTCAAGAATATCCTTACGAATCAAGGTAAGAGTATCTGTTCTACTAAAGGGTATGGATTCTTCTAACAATTGTAAATTTCTCAAAAGTTTATATTCGTCGCCATGACTAATCATATTGAATCCAAATAGAGCCTTGTATGGTGAACATCCTAGAGACTGATGAAGTGCTGACCTAAGAGCACAAGATATATTTGCTAAATATTTATCCCATTCTCGTTGATCCTGTTTTAAATATGAGCGCACCGCGGACAAGAGCGATCTATTAACTCTTTCAGCTGCGTTACTCTGCGGTGAGTATAGCGCAGTAAAAATATGCTTAATTGCGTATTTAGATAGAGGCTTCAAGGCTTCAAAGGCAACCGCCTTGAACTGGGATCCATTGTCGCTGATAATAATTTCTGGTACTCCATACAGTGAAAGATTTGCTTTTCTAGAAATTCCTGAATCAAATTGATGTAAATTTTTTCATTGGGCAAAGCCAATGGTATCTGCTAAATGGTCAAGAACTATAAGCAAACCAATATGTCCTGATTTACTTCGCGGGTATGGTCCTAGTAAGTCAATATACAATTTTTGAAACGGTCTGACAGAAACACTTTGTACTCCCATTGGAGGTCTTAATATTTTGTTGGGAGCTTTCGTTTCTTTACAGGTGACACAAGTGCTTATGTATTCTCGAACCTGTTTGGATAATCCTGGCCAAAATAAATTTCTTCTTAATCGCTCTATAGTTTTTTGAACACCTCCATGTGAAGATAATATATTATCATGAGCTTGTTCTATTGCTATTAATCTTAATTTCTCCGGTACCCATAATTTCCAGCAGTGTGAATTATCTTCTTCGCTTCCACATGAATGTTCGGTTCGAATATATACAAATTTGTCCTTCACTTGTAAGTCTGGGAATTTTTCTAAATTCTCACAAACCCTTTGTTTGAGTTCTAAATATTCCTTATTTAAAAAAGCTGATGATTCCAAATCTATTATTGGTTCCATCTTTTCCAGAGTTTCTATGTCTGCTTCCCAAATTCTTGACAAAGCATCTGGAACTATATGATCTTTTCCTTTTCGGTGTGAAATCGTAAACTTAAACGCTTGTAAACGTAATATCCATCTGGCTAATCGACCTGATACGTTTTGTTGTCTCATTAGCCATAATAAACTGGAGTGATCCGTTACAACTTCGAACTCCTGTAACTCCAAATAATATCGAAACTTTTCTATGGCTAGAATGACCGCTAAACATTCACGTTCTGTTACGCTATAATTTCTTTGTGCCTTGCTTAGTTTCTTAGACATGTATGCTATAGGTTTTTCTTCTTGATTATCGGACAACTGAACCAAAACTGCTCCAACCCCTTTATCGCACGTATCGCAATGCACGAAAAATTTCTGATCGAAATTTGGATTTGCTAATACCGGAGCCGTGGTTAAAAGAAATTTAAGTTTATCCATTGCTTTCTGTGCTCTAAAGTCCACGTAAATGTTTTTTTTGTAGCCAGTATATCAGTAATCGGGCAGCTAATTTCTGCAAAATTTCTTATAAACCTTCGGTACCAACCGCAAACTCCTAAAAACCCACGAACTTGCTTCAAACTCTTCGGCGTTGGCCAATTTAAAATACAGGAAATCTTAGCAGGATCTGTGGAAATTCCTCCGCTACCTATTACATAGCCCAAATAATTTATTTTTGTCACACAGAATTGGCTCTTGGCCAAGTTAAGCGTCAAATTGGCTTTACGAAATTGTTCTGCTATTCTTACCAGTACTGCTAAATGAGACTGAAAATCTGATGTTACAATGCATAGGTCATCAAGATAACCAAAAGCACAATGACGTAACTCTGGTGGAATAATTTCGTCCATCAGGCGACACATGGTTGCGGCGGCATTACAGAGTCCAAAAGGCATAACTGTAAACTGATACAATGGCCTTCCCGGAATTGTGAATGCTGTTAACGCCTTTGATTGCTCTGTTAGACATATCTTCCAATAGCGTCTTTTAAATCTAGTTTTGAAATGATATTTGCTTTCGGTAATCTAGCAAATATACCCTCAAAGCTTTGCAATTGGTATGCATCTTTGTGAGTTACTTCATTCACTTTTCGCGCGTCCAGGCATAACCTCACTTTGTTAGGCTTCACTACCATTCTCATTGGAGAGCTCCAAGCGCTTTGATTCTATTATTCTATTATGGTTCTATTACTCCTAGGCTTATCATTCTATCTACTTCTTGGTATAAAAGCTTTTCTACTGCAGGACTTACCGGATAATATCTCTGCTTTACTGGTTTGGCGTCCCCTACATCAATGTGGTGTTCTAGCAAAGACGTGCGACCAAGGCCCTGTTTTTCAAAGTTAGGAAAAAACTCCTTGACTATCTCTAATTGTTGCAACTCTTTTTCAGTTAACGGACATGTTTCTGTTTCTGTATCTAATTGAAACTCAGATACGCGTTCTACTGAACTTATAATTCCTGGAGCTAGATTAAAATTCTCCAAAAATCTATGCCTAGTATCAGACGTTGCTTAATAGAAGGTATAACATATAATTCCATATCTTTCTCTTGGTCCTTATATTGGAGCTTTACTGGCATAACCCCTAAAACCTTATGCTGCTTTCCATCAGCTGTTTTCACATTGGAACCCATGCTTTTAAATTGTTTATATTTGGACCATTCTTGCTGGGCTAAATTGCCCCCACGCAACTTACATTTGCACCAGTGTCTAACAAACCCAATTCAGAAAATTGTAAAAAGGAGACTTGTGCATAACTACGCATATCAGTTTTGTCTTGGAATATTGTAGATATAAGTATCTTACTTTTAGCTCTTATATTTTTAAAAACTTCCTCCTTCGGTGTGTATTTCTTTTTATTCTATTTTTCGGTGCTTCAAAATTCTGTTCTTAATTTCTAGATAGTTTTTCCATTTTTCGTGATAAGGCAAAAACCTAAGGTTATGATTAACATGTGAGCTATTCTCTATTTGACTATCTGTTTTAGATTGACTTAAATAATCGGATAGGCTTGGTTTTTTGGTTTCTATTGGTTGTGGGACAGCCTCACTGACTGGGATGCCCCTCCTTGCCGGTTTTCCGAA
Source organism: Drosophila willistoni (assembly GCF_018902025.1). Taxonomy (NCBI): domain Eukaryota; kingdom Metazoa; phylum Arthropoda; class Insecta; order Diptera; family Drosophilidae; genus Drosophila; species Drosophila willistoni. The sequence continues at coordinate 164,573 of NW_025814244.1, forward strand.
CGCTTCTTGCAGTTCACACAATTGGGCTTATAAATGTTAGGCGTACCGCACCCGTAACAAAATATTCTTCTCTCTTCTAAACAATCTTCCCACTTATGGCCTTGAGTACAACAGTTCCAACAAGATAATTTCTCAGTGTTTTTCTGCAGAGCTGCTACTTGAGAATGACCATCAATTGTGCTTGCTTCTTCTTCTACTTCCTCTAATGCATATGCTCGGTGTGATCCTATCTCTTTTCCTCGTGTATTTGAAAACTTGATACGACTCGATTCTTTAAGAAAATTCTCTCTCTTTTGTACCAGATGACGTAGGTGACTGATTGACCGTATTTCCTCGAAAAGTAGTCGATCCTTTAGATCAGCTAATAAATTACCTTGTACAATTTCTACTAATTCGTCTTCTTCTAATCTTGTAGGCAATCGATCCATTAATTGACATATTGCTTCGTAAAAACCTTCGAAAGTTTCTCCAGGTTTCTGTTTGCGAGCTCTTATTTGTTCCCTTATTTCATAATTGGACCGACTGTCTTTATATTGATGCGTATCGCTAAACAAAACTCTGACCAGGTAAGATCGTCATTCCCTTATGGTATCGCCAGTACCAATCTTTAGCTTTGCCAATCAAAACAATGTGTATATTCCGACATAAAGCTTCAAAAATCTCCTCCTAAATGTTCTCGAGTCAACGTTTTGCTCTATATAGAAATTCTTCCACGGGTAACCCTTTAGAAGATCCATCAAATGGACTCCCCCACTTCTGAATCACCTCAGCCTATTGTGCCTATTAATTGATAATGAGTTCTTCTGCTACTACTCTGCGATCTGTTTTGTCGAATATGACTGTTTTGTTGCGCGTTGCTACTTATTGAAGAAATAACCCGTTCTACTGTCTGCTGAATAAGAGATTCCATTTCCGCTCGATTAATTTCGTTACGTAAAGGCTGATTAACGGACGTCGTGTGTTCCTTCGACGACTTGGTCTACCTCTTTGACGAATTGGTCTGGGTATTGATTGCGGAACTTCTCCATGTTGCGTACTATTCCCTGCATCTAATGGTAATAAGCCGGCTTGACTTGTGTTGTGTATTTGTGCATCAATAACGTTTACGTTTATGAGCTCTTCTGTTCTTGGGTCTTCATTTACGCTACGTGCAAAGGATCTGGTGACGGGTCTAACTTTTTTTCCTTGTTGGTTTATTTTAATTACCTTTAAGTCCTTCTCCTGCACTTTAGTAAAACACGCTGGACATTCTTCTTTTTCTTTTATATAATTTAGGATACAAGCTTTGTGAAATGAATGCTTGCAAATAGTAATAACTCTGCTCTGCGTTTGTGTTTGAGTTTTCGCTACAGACCAGGCAAATATTTTCCCCAGAATTTGCGGGATTATTTACTTCCTCTGTACTGTGTTTTAAAGGCATTTTTTTTTGTTTTTTTAATTTTTCCCACAGAACAAGAAAATATAATTTGTGAAATAGATTATAATTTTTTTCTAGAGCTTTTTATCGTTTTCATAGATGGAGTTTAAATATATTATCTATTGAATCTAGTTCTCTGATTTCCAAAAGTGTTAAGAAATGTCTTCTAATAACTATGATCATCTTGGACAAGTGTACGCTTAGGCATTACCTTGAGATTCCAAAAGATTGTGCATGTATGTATCCTTTCAAACATTATCTTTAACTAACAATTTTTTTAATCAGGTTAAGTTCAATTTAAAATTTTTCTTATGCGAAACGAAAGTAACTTTTGGCTTTAGTTTATACCGGTAACATTGGTCGATGGTAATCACATGCGCAATCACTCGAATTCCGAATGTGTATATAAATCAAATCGCGACTACTACGTCTTCTAATTAAAAAAAATTAAATTCACTCTGAAGGCAAAACGAGCTAATTGTGATCCGTCTAGGCTTTAAAGCCTGAGCGAATTAAAAAAATGCTCTATATATATTTTTTTGGTTCTTGAGTTCTTTAATTAAATATTTTTACTAAAGTGTTGGTTGACAACCATCAGCTTCTGCTAACTAGCTCAAATCCATACACTGTGCAAATAAATTAATAAAAAAACTTCCCTTTGACGAGTCACATTATCATGAGCCACTCAAGACCAAATCCTTACATTTAATCTTTCGATTTATACCGAATATAAACGTTGAACTTGACCTGTGTGTCCCACGTGTTGGGCGCCAAAATTATGTACTGTAGCAGGGTAGTGTTGGCTCTCAAAAAAAAACTGACACCATGATATTAAGATCTTACAGCGGATCGGGACCCTAATTTGTAACCGTAGCTCTTCCTTGGGATGGGTTGTTGCTGCAGTTTTCGAAACATCTCGCTACATATAATTTATTATAGAGTTAATGAAAATTTTCTAAAACGAAAGAATTGCATTCTAACAAAAAATCACATGCGCAACAAACGATGGTTTAAATCAAATCGCACTAATAACAACAAAAAAAATACTCTGACAAGTAATTGTGATCCGTCTAGCTTCTAACGAGCGAATCTCTATATATATGGTCTAGTCTAATTATATTACTATGTTGGCCCCATTCTGCTCTATCCCTCCATCATGGCCAATAACAAAAGACAAAAATTTGGATATGTTAAAGGACCCCAAATGCACATTCTATTTAATCTTTTTTATATATATCATGTTGTGGGAACTTACAGTTAGACTTCTATTCAAAATACATTTTTATACCCTAAAAAGGGTATATTAATTTTGGTCAGAAGTGTGCAACGCATAGAAGGAAGCATTTCCGACCATATAAAGTATGGCTTTTTAATGTCGCAAATAACAGGACAAAAAAAATACCACTAAGTTAATCAACTAGCTATCTAACGCGAACTCCTCCGATCCGTCTAGCTCTAGTATGGCTTAGATGTCCGTCCGTCTGTCCCTGTCCGTTCGTCTGGATCAACGCAAACTCCTCCTAGACCGTAAAAGCTACAGAGCTGAAATTTTGCATGTAGGCTTGTATATACTGCAGGCGTTGTATATCTCGGATTCAGCCGGATCGGACCACTATATCATATAGCTCCCATACAAATAGCAAAGTCACGAACAGTGACTTTTCTTAATAACTTCGTTATTTTCTGAGCTATTGTCGTGAAATTTCATATTGGTGAATTAATTATACATATAAACGACTGTGCTAAATTTGATCAAGATCGGGTGACTATATCATATAGCTCCCATAGAAACGATCTTTCGAAAACAGTGACTTTTGTCAATAACTTCGTTACTTTTGACGCGATTGCTTTTAAATTAAATATTTGTTAGTTTAGTATATCTGTTAATGACTGTGCCGAATTTGATAAATATCGGGTTACTATATCATATAGCTCCCATAGGAACGATCGGTGGAAAACAGTGACTTTGATCAAATCTTCGTTATTTCCTATACTAAGATTGTAGGCCGTTCTTTCGCAAATGTTAGCCTTTTTAGCTTGAACGTTTTTCCACTTTGATGGCTTTAGGTAAGGAAAGAGTTACCATAAAAGTTGCAAGGGTATACAAACTTTGACGCGGTCGAAGTTAGCCCCGGCCCTCTGGTTCTTATTTGCTTATTCTTCAAAAACAATTTCATTCGCCAAGGGCATTTTTTCTCTTCACCGTATATAAATTCTCCCACTACTTTACTTAAATCTACGCTTCATTATTAACTAATGTATTACATATTTTTGTTGTTTTCTTTTTTTTTTTTTTTTTTTTTTTTTTTTTTTTTGATTATTGTCAACTATATAAACGAACAGATTTTACCCCGCATTTAATCGTGATGCAGACTGATGCAATAAAATAGTTACAATTTTTTTTACGGTTATTAAAAAAAATTAATCGCGACACCGGATTATTGATAGCACTTATATCTTTTAATAATTTTAATTTAATTAATTCAAAAATTTCATGATCATTTGTTAGTGTAGTTTGTATGTGTGATAAAGGCAAATAAAATTTAGAATGCATAAAACAAATAAAAGAAAACAATAATAGCGAGTGAGCAGCATAACATAGGTATATGTGGTCGTCAAACCTTTTTTTTCTTTTGCACTTTAATCTTAATCACCATATGTTATGCGCTCTAGCGGTAAAAAAGGTAAAAGTGATAAAAAGAATACACTTACATTTTGGAAAGTCCACCGATGAAGGCCTTCAGCAGCTGGATCATGTGTTGGTTTTTGATGTTTTTAAACATACTTTTTATGGTTTGGTTTTACCGAATTATACGATTCTATTAGTGTTTTAAATGCTTAATACCGACACACAAACTCACAATAAAAAAATTGACTCTAACATAAGTGCGCTGAAAAAGGGTATCTTTCTTTCCGTTATAGAATTGACACTTTTAATTTCGAGAAAAATTTTCGTTTCTTCTGCAATTACAATTTTTTTTCGTTTACAACCCCGACAACTGAAATGAATATTTTTTTTTTCCAACAATTTTTTGTAACTGAGTATGTTCATTTACAAACAAAAATTTTCTGTATGACCACTTTATAATTTTCTCTCCTTTTACACACAACTTTTCGCCTTGTGACAGCTAACATTCAAACTGGCCAAACTATGACGTCACTGTTGACTGATGTTTAACACGAGCGAATTAATTTTCTCCTTCTGTAGAGTTTGGTTGAATTGTCGTCTTGGCCATGTGGTGTTGGTGATAGACCTATGACGGATTATGCCAAAATTTACGTAAATTTTTCCTAGATCGAATAATGTGATTTTAGACGAATGTAAAAAAAATTTTCTAGTCGACATACCTTATGAAATGAATATAATGTAGAGGCTGAATAACCTATGGTTCTAGGGTTCACCACGAGGTCTTTAGGTTAGGCTTACGCCTCCTATGCCTCTATGTCGAGATTGACATCCAAAAAATTTAATTATTGCAGCTGCCTTTTACTTTTTGGCTTGTTGCTGGGCTTACGAATATTTTATTTAACCGAGTGAATTTATTTATTTGGTGAATTTCCCAAAACAAATTTTAACTGTTCACTTAATTCTTCGGGGAACGAAAGCAATTCGTCGTTAAGCCAGAATAATGAAAAGAGGTGGAATGTGGGTGGAAGGTTCTTATATACCCTTTCACTTCTATTCTCAAAGCCCTCCCTTTATGAATTAGCTGCGGTTACGCTGCAAGCTTCTGCAGAGATGCATATTACTATAAACGGTTATGAATTCGCCACATATTTTTGATCGCACTCGATAGTTTGCGATAAACTCAATTATGCGTCGTATAATTAGTATTTAAATTTACACGCAACCATTACAACCTATTAAATGAAAAACTGTCCGATTATGAAATCTTAAAAATAGACAAACAACATGATTCAAAGTCGCTACTTGCAGCAAAGAAAAACGGTGGAGATGGTAGTTGATTATAGAAAAATTAACAAACAACTAGTAGCGGATACATTCCCACTACCCAGAATGGACGATATCCTTGACCAGCTAGGACGCGCTAAATACTTCTCTTGTTTAGACTTAATGTCAGGATTTCATCAAGTAGAATTAGAAGAAAAATCTCGTGACATAACATCATTTTCCACAGATAAGGGCTCATTCAGATTCAAGCAATTACAATAGGGATTAAAAATTGCACCAAACTCGGTCTATCACAATCCCAAACATTCCTTTATATAGATGATCTAATTGTAATTGGGTGCTCTGAAAGTCACATGATTAGAAACTTAAGGATGTTTTTGAAACCTGCCGAAAATATAACTTAAATTGCACCCTGACAAATGCTCTTTCTTCAGACATGAAGTTATTTTCTAGGACACAAATGCACAAATAAAGGAATTTTACCAGACGAAAGCAAGTTCAAAACGATTCAAGATTACCCGACTCCCAAGAATGGCGACGAAGCCAAAAAATTTGTTGCATTATGTAATTACTACCGTAGATTCATTCCAAACTTTCCGTACCATGCACAATTTATCAATAGATTATCTAGGAAAATTTAGAATTTAACTGGGATGCAAACTGTCAAGCAGCTTTTGAATACTTAAAAAACAAATTATTAAGCCCACAAATACTCCAATATCCATATTTTAATAAAAAATTCTGTATCACAACTGATGCAAACAAGATCGCATGTGGAGCCGTCCTCAGCCAAGAATTTGATGGACTACAATTACCCATATCATACGCATCTAAGGCATTACAAAACGCGAAAGCAATAAGTCAACAATCAAGCAAGAATTAACAGCAATACATTGGGCAATTCAATATTTCAAACCATACATATACGAAAAAAAAAATCTAATTAAAACTGACCATCAGCCATTAACATACCTATTTTCTCTAAAAAACCCATCGTCAAAGCTTACTAGAATAAGGCTAGATTTAGAAGAGTTCGATTTTACTATAGAATACATCAGAGGACAAGAAAATTCGCAGCGGATGCTCTCTCCAGAATTGAATTTGAAAATATAAAAAACATAGAAACTAATAAAATACTTAAAGTGGCAACAAGATCAGAAACAAAAAAATTAACAAATAAGGAAAACCAAATTAACAATAACAAAATGGAAACACCAAGAATATATGAAATAATAAGTCCTAACGAAGCTACAAAATGCAAATGTTTTATTACCAAAAATAAAGAAAAATTACTCTCCTTCAACATAGGCGATTTGATCATTAGTGGAAGAATAGATCTAGATCGATTCCTCCCAAGGCTTGAAAAAGAAGCCGGTGCTCAAAGAATCTATAAACTGAAGATAGACACATTAAAACATTTATAAATAGCAGTTCTACCTCAAGTAAAAGTAATAACAAATAAAGAAGAAATAAGAAATATATTAAATAAATATCATAATGACCCAATAGAGGTAGGTCACTGCGGGGTAAACAGAACACTAGGAAAAATAAAAAGAGATTTCTTTTGGAAAATATGTCTCGGGATGTTGCAACATACATCAAAAATTGCGAAAAGTGCAAGCTAGCCAAAGTAACCAGACACAACCATTCCCCACTTTTGACACAATAATAATAGATACAATTGGACCATTACCAAAAACAATGAACGGTAATGAATACGCAGTTACTATTATCTGCGATCTGTCCAAATATCTCATATCAATACCAATACCAAAGAAAAGTGCAAAAGCGGTTGCAAAGGCAATATTTGAAAAATTCATTTTAATTTACGGTCCAGTGAAAAGAATTCTAACAGACATGGGAACAGAATATATGAATTCAATACTAATAGAACTTTTAAAAAATTTTAACATAACTAAAATTAACTCCACGGCGCACCATCATCAAACTCTTGGAACAGTAGAAAGAAGCCATAGAACTTTCAATGAGTACATCAGGTCATATATATCCATTAAAAAAGACGAATGTGATGAATATCTAGCATACTTCACATATTGCTTTAACACCACTCCATCCACCGTACATCGTTATGCACCTTTTGAAACTCATATCTCTTGGAACCCATCAGCTCAGGTAGACAAACAAAACAATTGTTAGACCCACACAAACCAACCAAATCCAAACCCCCACAAATCGGATGATGATGAATGATGCATTTCTCCCTCCCTCTTCTGTCGTCCATCTTTCCATCAGAGTTGACTGCTTTTTACTTTTGTTGCCGGGATACAACAGAGAATACAGGAAAAACCTTAACGAAAAAAAGGAAAAGTCAAAAAAGAACTGTTTGAAATTTTATTGGCGAAATTGATAAAGTGGCTGTAGGAAAATCAAAAGGAATTGTAATTGCAAGACGATCGATCGATAAGGTGAGGGGGACGGGAAGGTGGCGAGGCAGGAGCAATCAACGTGCACAAGTACAAGGATTTTAAGATTTATATTCGACTTTTTCTTTTTGTTTTTCTCATTCTTTTGTCGTTTTCTGTTTGTATTTTGCATGCATAAAAATATGAGAAATGCTTCTTTTGGGGGAACGGCAATCCACCCAAGAAAGCGGCTAGGACAGGGTTGGAAAATAAGTTTCCAACCACTTTGACAACATTTTAATTTTCACGATGCAGATTTTGATTATTTCGGAATACGCAGAAGGAATTAAATTTAATCTAAGCAGCGCATTTGATGCACTTGTCAAACTCAATTTGATGTTAAATAAATTACTTACTAAGTGGGTGCAGTCCTCAGGTTTAGGACTAGTCCAGACATTGATTGGGCCGGCGGCTAGGCTAAGCCAAAAACTGTCAGCTCTTTAACGAGTTCTGAAACATTTCGTCCAGCTAAACGAAGTTCAACGCACTGAATACCAAGTAGTTTTCGTGTAAGAACACCCACACACACAGCCAACCTCACAGGAGCATATATTTCCTTGGATTTTTTCTGCCATTGCATACTTACAGGCGCTGCTGCCTAAGGCTGTAGCACTAACCATAGAACACATAGATGGAACAAACTCATGATTTTTTGATTGCAAACTGTTTGAATAACATAACATTGCTAAAGTTGCGACGTTATTTAAACCTGCAAAAATAACATTATGAAAAGCCTAAAAAATTCACTGTCTTCTTTACTTCCTCTTTCCTATTCGAAACGTGTAAGTGGCTGGTCGTGTGAAAATTAATAAAATAAAATCTAATAAAATAAAATCAATCATAAAACAACTAAAAAGATTATTGTGCTTTTATTAAAAACTAAACTAATACTAAGCCAACCAAACCAATATTACAACAGGTTATGGGCCCAGAGTACGTTATATAAAACAATTAAAAAAAAAAAAAAAAAAAAAACAACAAAAAAAATTTGCACATTAAGTTTTTTCACAATAGTCGTTTGTATTACACATACATATAAATTCAAATAAAAAATAAAAATATACAATTATGGAAAAGAGTTATTGATAGCGAGGCTCCTAAAGAAACAGATGAAAGTTGGGTTAAGGCCGAACGCTATGCAAAAAGTATAGTGGTAGGGCACTTGAGCGATGCATTTTTGGATTTCGCAACAGACAACAACACAGCACGTGATATTCTTAGGAATCTGGATTCTGTGTATGAACGAAAAAGTGTGGCATCTCAGTTGTCTGCGCGAAAACGGTTGTTGTCGCTTAAACTAAAAAACGAGATGGCTCTTGTACACAACTTTATTATTTTTGACGAAATGGTTAATGAATTGTTAGCATCAGGCGCCAATATAGACGAAATGGACAAGGTTTCGCACTTACTGCACACTTTGCCATCATCATATGACGGGGTCATCACTGCTATAGAGACACTATCGAAAGAAGATCTTACTCTAGTTTTCGTTAAGCACCGTTTGCTCGATCATGAGACAAAACTAAATAACGCTAATAATGACACAAGTAAAAAGGTATTACACGTTGAGGTTAAAATAAGTATAATAATAATAACTACAAAAACAATTATAACAACAAATATAAATATAAAAATCAAAATTATAAAAAAAAAATAAGCCATATAATGACAAATACAAACAAAATTATATAAAATGTCACCACTGTGGCAAGCCAGGGCACATAAAAAAAAATTGTTATGCATATAAAAAACTAATAAATGACAAAAATAAAGAAAATAACACACAAGCTCATATTGCAACGACCACGCCAGGTTTCGCGTTCATGATTAAAAGTTTGAATTCAAATAATAATAAGTTGAAAACAAATGTGAATTTCATCCTTGACTCGGGTGCATCCGACCATATAATCAATGATGAGACACTTTTTATGGATTCTACTGAACTTCAAACTCCAGTGAAGATTGCTATCGCCAAGGAAGGGCAATACATCTTTGCAACAAAACGTGGAATCGTTCGTCTTGAGAATGGGTACCAGATAACACTAGAAGATGCATTATACTGCAAAGAAGTTACAGAAAATCTAATCTCTGTAAAAAGACTACAAGAGGCTGGAGTGACAGTAGTGTTTGACGAGTCTGGAGTTAAATTGACAAAAGGTGGTAAATATATTGCCGAATATATCAGGTGAGTACAAAATGCCAATTTTTGAATTCAAAGCATATAAAATTGATATAAAAACTGAAAATTTATATAAATTATGTCATGAAAGATTGGGTCATATAAGTATAGGGAAAATGTTAGAAATAAAAAGAAAGAATTTGTTTCAAGATAATAAACTACTTGATAAAGTTAATCCTACAGACGATATATGTGAAGCTTGTTTAAATGGAAAGCAAGCCAGATTACGTTTTGACAAATATAAAAATAAAGAACATATAAGTAGAGCACTTTTTGTTATACATTCTGATGTCTGCGGTCCGATTACACCCACAACTATTGATGATAAAAATTACTATGTAATTTTTGTAGATCAGTTTACACATTATTGTGTTACTTACCTAATAAAACATAAATCGGATGTATTTATAATGTTTAAGGACTTTGTGGCAAAAAGTGAAGCGCACTTCAACCTGAAAGTTGTGAACCTATACATCGATAATGGTAGGGAATATTTGTCTAGCGATATGCGAGACTTTTGTACTCAGAAAGGAATCAGTTACCATTTAACTGTACCATATACTCCACAGTTAAATGGAGTATCAGAAAGAATGATTAGAACAATTACTAAAAAGGCTCGTGCCATGGTCAATGGTGCAAAGTTGGAAAAATATTTTTGGGGTGAAGCTGTTCTGACAGCAACATATATAATAAATAGAATTCCAAGTAGGGCACTTGGAGATCGTGCAGCAACACCATACGAGATGTGGCATAATAGAAAGCTAGTTTTAAAGTATTTAAAAGTATTTGGTTCAACTGTATACGTACACAATAAAATTAGAAAACGGAAATTCGACAATAAATCGTTTAAAAGTATCTTTGTGGGATATGAACCTAACGGCTATAAGTTATGGGATATTGAAAATAAGAAATTCATTGTTGCTAGAGATGTGGTAGTTGATGAGACAAATATGGTAAACTCAAGAGCTGTTGAAAGTGACATTCTGAATGATAGTAAGGATGAAGTAAACATTGAATTCCCGAAAGAGAGTAAGGAAAATATAGAAGATAATTTCCAGAATGAGAGTATGGAATGTTGTGTATCAAGTATCCTGAACGAAAGTAAGGATAATGAAAAAGTGAATTTCCAGAATGAGAGTATGGAATGTTGTGCGCCGAATATCCTGAACGAGAGTAAGGATAATGAAAAGGTGAATTTCCAGAATGAGAGTATGGAATGTTGCGTACCAGAGATCCTGAATGAGAGTAAGGACAATAATAAAGACAGTTTCCCGAATGAGAGTAAGGATGACAAACAGCCTTGTGAAGTCTCAAATAGAGTTATCAATGATGCAACTAGAAAAAGCGAAAGATTAAAAAATAAACCACATATTTCCTATGACGAAGATGAATTAAGTTCTAATAACTATCTTTTCAATGCTCACACAAAATTTGACGAAGCCCCTCATTTATTCGAAGAAATAAAAAGTAGAAGTGATAAGGATTTATGGGAAGAATTATCCGCTCATGACTTAAACAATACTTGGACTATTGTTAAAAGACCTGAAAATAAGAATATTGTAGATAGTAAGTGGGTGTTTACTTTAAAACATGATGAAATGGGAAATCCAGCTAGATGTAAGGCAAGATTAGTTGCACGCGGTTTTACACAAAAATATCAAATAGATTACGATGAAACATTCGCTCCTGTTGCTAGAATTCCTAGTCTTCGACTTGTGTTGTCTATTGCTGTCCAATATAATTTTAAAGTACATCATATGGATGTTAAAACGGCATTTCTAAATGGTAAGCTAAAAGAAGAAATATATATGAAAGTCCCTGAGGGAATTATTTGCAATGATGGAAGTGTATGTAAATTAAATAAAGCAATTTATGGGCTCAAACAAGCAGCAAGGTGCTGGTTTGAAGTGTTTGAGCAAGCGCTAAAGGAGTGTAAATTTAAGAATTCTCCTGTTGATCCGTGTATATATGTTCAAGATCAAGGAAATATAAATAAAAATATTTATGTGTTATTATATGTGGATGATTTAGTAATAGCGACATCAGGCTTAAAAATAATGAGCAGCTTCAAACAATATCTTATGACAAAGTTTAGAATGACAGATCTTGGGGAAATACGACACTTTATTGGAATGAAAATTGAAATATGCCAAGATCAGATATTGTTAAGCCAATCTGCATATATAAAAAGGGTTTTAACTAAATTTAATATGGAGGAATGTAAATCTGTAAATCCACTTCCAAGTAAACTAAATTATGAAATGCAGTCCTCGGTAGATGAGTTGTCTAAGTGGCCCAGTCATTTAGTCAACTGAACAACGAGGATCCGGGTTCGAATCCCAGGCTAGTGTATGGATGTAGTTTTCGTCTAAGCCGAAGGCCTTAGTTGCCAGTGCTTGTAAAATATAGTTAGGTTGATAGTTTATAACTATATCCTATACTTTAATAATAATAATAATAATAATAATAAAAATTATGAAATGTTAAACTCAGACGACACATACGATGCTCCTTGTCGAAATTTGATTGGAAGTTTAATGTACATTATGCTTTGTACTCGTCCGGATATTGCAACAGCCGTCAATATTCTAAGTAGATATACTAATAAAAATAATATAGAACTTTGGAAAGGTTTAAAAAGGGTTCTGAGATACCTTAAAGGAAACATTGACATGAAACTAATTTTTAAAAAAAATATTGATTTTGAAGATGTGTTCGTTTTCTATGTTGACTCCGATTGGGGTGGGAATGAAACTGATAGAAAAAGCACAACAGGTTATCTTTTTCAAATGTTTAATTCAAATCTTATTTGTTGGAACACAAAAAGGCAGAATTCAGTAGCGGCATCATCTACTGAAGCAGAGTATATGGCCTTGTTTGAAGCTGTAAGAGAAGCCTTATGGCTGAAGTCTCTTTCAAAAAGTATTTATATTAAATTAGACAAACCTATAAAAATATTTGAAGATAACCAGGGTTGTATAAGCATAGCCAGTAGTTCATCATGTCATAAGCGGTCAAAGCACATAGATATTAAATATCATTTTGCCAGAGAGCAAGTAGAAAATAATCTTATTTCTATTGAGTATATTCCCACAGAAAATCAACTGGCTGATATTTTTACAAAACCGTTATCTACTGGAAGGTTCATGGAGCTGAGAGGCAAGATGGGACTGCTTTGAGAAGTCAAAAGAAACAAAATATACAATTTAACAAAATCTCATAAACTAAACTGAAGTTAATTTTTAAGTAATGTTTAACGTAACTTTTTGAAATGAAAATAATGTTTGTTTTGCTTAAATGATATAAATGATCTGATTGGTTTTTCTGGGTTTTTCCAATCTTAATGGTGAATGCCAGATCATATTGTAATACCTCCCAGAGTACACGCACCAGTCACAGTAATTGAATTATTATTTGAATTTGTTTTTTTTTGAAAATTAATATAATGTAGTTTTTGAGGGGCGTGTTGAATAACATAACATTGCTAAAGTTGCGACGTTATTTAAACCTGCAAAAATAACATTATGAAAAGCCTAAAAATTAATGTGCGGGCACACTGTCTTCTTTACTTCCTCTTTCCTATTCGAAACGTGTAAGTGGCTGGTCGTGTGAAAATTAATAAAATAAAATCTAATAAAATAAAATCAATCATAAAACAACTAAAAAGATTATTGTGCTTTTATTAAAAACTAAACTAATACTAAGCCAACCAAACCAATATTACAACACAAACGCTAGCCTAGTCATGGAACCCCAGAGAACTTCGGGAAATCCCGAACGTTCGTACTCTCAATGAGAGCGTAAAGTGGGGAGAGGGCCAAGCAGCTACGAAAATAATTTAGTCTAGCACAGACTACAGAACGACGAAGGCAGGCCTATGTCGCTTGTGATTTCGTTCTGTCTATGTATGTGTACACTCGTCGGGTTGTGTGGTTTAACACATACATATCCTTACTTGCACCGAAATGGTTATCTTCTGCCATATCAGTATGGGTTTTCCAGATTCCCCATGAATGTAAGAAAATTCAATTTGAGCTAAGAATATTTAAAACGAAATAAATGAATTGAATGACTTTAAAAATCGATTGCAAGTGAATGAGTGTGCTGACGTAAACTCAGTCGAGTAATATTCAAACGAAACAAAACGAGTTACATGAGTAAGAGTTTAAGACAAACAGTTGCTGTGAATTCTGAATTTAGGATATTATTGTAATGTATAATTGGTATATTGAATATTTAACATTTAGAAGCCTTCATTCCCCATTATATTTCCCTATCTTTACGTTAAAAATTTTGTTGTTGTTGCTTCAAAACGTCACAATCAAAATAAGACATTTCGAATAATTCGAATGTTTCGAGTGCCTTTGTTCATTTCGATGCTTTGACACTCAATTCATTGGCTTTCATTAAACACAGTTAGGTATTTTCATTTCATTTCATTGGGTAGTTGTCATTCAATCATTTGAATTCAATTGAATTGATTCATTTGAGTTTGATATTTCAATCATTCTGTATTAATTTTGATTAGAAATGTGCAATCTTCGGTGTGACTAGTTTATATAGGGATACTCGTCCGTTCATTTTCATAAATCAACGAAAACTCTTTCTAGATCTTGATCTTTCGCCATTTAGGGGGCTTTTTACATAAATGGTTTGTTTACTTCAACATCCGTAGGTAGGAGAAGAGTAAGCAGTTACTCTCACTACGACCATGACATCATTATATAATAAATATCTATAACAGTAGTGGCAATGTAGACAAATATTTTAATTGCTTATATTTTAAACTAAAAACAGATGTTGATTTACTTTTAAACATTAATAATAATAGTAAATAGAAAAAACCTTATTGAAATAAAAGCGCAAGACCATGCTGCATTTAGTCTAATTCCGTTTTAATCAAAAAGGAAAACCCCATATTTTTCGCTTACATGAATATTAACAACTGTAAAGCTGAACATTATTATCAATTATCAATCTGTTCAACAGCATAAAATAAATTTTTCTGAGTTTTATCATGTGTTTAAGAATAAACATCGTGTCTCCATCTCCATCTGAAGCGGCTTCACCAAATCAGATGCACTAAAGAAGATATAATACAACTGTACTTTGGCACAAACAATTAACCATAGCATATGACTAGAATTACAATCAGCCA
Source organism: Drosophila willistoni (assembly GCF_018902025.1). Taxonomy (NCBI): domain Eukaryota; kingdom Metazoa; phylum Arthropoda; class Insecta; order Diptera; family Drosophilidae; genus Drosophila; species Drosophila willistoni. The sequence continues at coordinate 179,663 of NW_025814244.1, forward strand.
CACGCGTTGTGGAAAAAACACTTGTAATTGTAAACTAACCCAAACGATCACAACGGCAGGATGTCAAGTGGCCGACGCCGTGCCCAAAATAATAATAATTTTTCAACCCCCGAATGCGTGGGTGTGAGTCGTACTAAAATAAGATCTCCTTAAGAACAATTGTTACCTCCTAGAACCTAAGTTTCCTATATAAACTCCGTACTTTAGTAAATAAAATCAGTTCATATTTTGAATTCAACGAATGAAGATTGGATTATTTTCCTTCTCTCCGGGAATCCCTATTCATTTTGGTCCTTCGAGCCGGATGGATCATGTTTGGTCCTTCGATAAAAATGAACTCTGTAGTTTTCCCCCACCAGTGGTAAGAGACTCAGAGGTTCAATAAGCTCCTTAAAGTCTGAATTCTTAAGATAAGATCAGCTAAAGGTAGCAAAATAAATAACTCTTGTTTTCCCCCACCAGTGGTAAGAGACATAGTATAAAATTAAAGCAAAATATTATTGCTTAATAAATAGAAAATGCGTGCGTCTGAATTTAAAGGCAGTTTGGCTAGTGGAGCAACTGTAGTATCTTCAGCGGCGGGAGAGTTTTTTAACCGATCTTAAAGGCAGTTTGGCTAGTGGAGCAACTGTAGTAATTTCGGCAGTGTGTATGTACACTAATATCGTTGCAAACGCTGTATGTAGTTGCAAGTAGGCAACAAAGATCAGCAGCAGAGCAATGAAACAGTTGCAATTAGACAACAAAGGACAGCAGAAGAGCAATGAAATATTTGCAAAGAGGCAACACGTTAGCAGAAGAGCAACAACATAGTTTCAGAGACGAAAAGGATGGTGCCAGGTGGCCGCAGGAGCAGATCGGATAGGCGAGCGGAGTTCGAACGAGTTTAAGGAGAGGCGAGCGGAGGCAAAGCATGGTTTTCTAACAATTTAAAGGTCGCTTAAATAAAAAACTAACTACATACTATAAAAATAAATTCCAAAACGCCCCATTTGGCGGCCCCTCGCAGAATGTTTAAGAATAAACATCGTGTCCATCTGAAGCGGCTTTACCAAATCAGATGCACTAAAGAAAATATAATACAACTGTACTTTGGCACAAACAACTAACCTAGCATATGACTAGAATTACAATCAGCCACACGCGTTGTGGAAAAAACACTTGTAATTGTAAACTAACCCAAACGATCACAACGGCAGGATGTCAAGTGGCCGACGCCGTGCCCAAAATAATAATAATTTTTCAACCCCGAATGCGTGGGTGTGAGTCGTACTAGAATAAGATCTCCTTAAGAACAATTGTTACCTCCTAGAACCTAAGTTTCCTATACAAACTCCGTACTTTAGTAAATAAAATCAGTTCATATTTTGAATTCAACGAATGAAGATTGGGTTATTTTCCTTCTCTCCGGGAATCCCTATTCATCATGTGTTTGACACCTGAACCAATGTTTTGGACCCCGGAGCAGAAAAGGAGACATAGAAAAGGGAAAAGTATTGACATATCCTTCTTGTCTGGCTGCTGGGTTGGACGTAAGCAGAAGAGAAATGGTAGAAACTTGATTTGGACTACAGCTTGTGCGGCAAGTGACAAAACTGTAAAACTAATCACTCATAGTTAGCCATGTAGATTAATTTATTTTCAAGCAAATGGCACAATAAAACCAATTAGCTGATACAATTGGGGAGATGCTCCTCTGAGCATCTTGAGCGGCAGATAACTCATATATCTTGGAACCCATCAGCTCAGGTAGACAAGCAAAACAATTGTTAGACCCACACAAACCAACCAAATCCAAACCCCCACAAATCGGATGATGATGAATGATGCATTTCTCCCTCCCTCTTCTGTCTTCCATCTTTCCATCAGAGTTGACTGCTTTTTACTTTTGTTGCCGGGATACAACAGAGAATACAGGAAAAACCTTAACGAAAAAAAGGAAAAGTCAAAAAAAGAACTGTTTGAAATTTTATTGGCGAAATTGATAAAGTGGCTGTAGGAAAATCGAAAGGAATTGTAATTGCAAGACGATCGATCGATAAGGTGAGGGGGGACGGGAAGGTGGCGAGGCAGGAGCAATCAACGTGCACAAGTACAAGGATTTTAAGATTTATATTCGACTTTTTCTTTTTGTTTTTCTCATTCTTTTGTCGTTTTCTGTTTGTATTTTGCATGCATAAAAATATGAGAAATGCTTCTTTTGGGGGAACGGCAATCCACCCAAGAAAGCGGCTAGGACAGGGTTGGAAAATAAGTTTCCAACCACTTTGACAACATTTTAATTTTCACGATGCAGATTTTGATTATTTCGAAATACGCAGAAAGAATTAAATTTAATCTAAGCAGCGCATTTGATGCACTTGTCAAACTCAATTTGATGTTAAATAAATTACTTACTAAGTGGGTGCAGTCTTCAGGTTTAGGACTAGTCCAGACATTGATTGGGTCGGCGGCTAGGCTAAGCCAAAAACTGTCAGCTCTTTAACGAGTTCTGAAACATTTCGTCCAGCTAAACGAAGTTCAACGCACTGAATACCAAGTAGTTTTCGTGTAAGAACACCCACACACACAGCCAACCTCACAGGAGCATATATTTCCTTGGATTTTTTCTGCCATTGCATACTTACAGGCGCTGCTGCCTAAGGCTGTAGCACTAACCATAGAACACATAGATGGAACAAACTCATGATTTTTTGATTGCAAACGCTAGCCTAGTCATGGAACCCCCTAGAACTTCGGGAAAACCCGAACGTTCGTACTCTCAATGAGAGCGTAAAATGGGGAGAGGGCCAAGCAGCTACGAAAATAATTTAGTCTAGCACAGACTACAGAACGACGAAGGCAGGCCTATGTCGCTTGTGATTTCGTTCTGTCTATGTATGTGTACACTCGTCGGTACATGCTCAGGCTTCGTAGTGTGTGTGTGACGTGAAGTTGTACAACATCGATTTCAATAGCTCGCTCGACCAAAATTTTTAATTTTCGACAAAACAGCGAAAATGCGAATACGATAAGCCCCTGTGGAAAGAATATCAAGAAATATTGGCATCTGCTTCGTATGTATGTGGTGATGTGTCTTGGGAAATGTCCCTGGTTCGATTCCCAACTCGAAATCGTCGCTTAAAAAAGGTTTTTTCTATTTTATAATTTTGTTTTATGTACACATACATAGACAGAACGAAATCACAAGCGACGTAGGCCTGCCTTCGTTCGTTCTGTAGTCTGTGCTAGACTAAAATTTTTCAAAAATTTTCACTCGTTGCAGAGGACGGACGTGTTTTTTTTGCGCTTATCAACTTTTATTTTTTCTCGCGATTAAATACTTTTACATAACTCTTAAATTATCGGTTTAATTAATAATAATTACAACATCCGAATTTTATTTTCATTTCGCGAATTCTTGCTGTCGTTTTTGTTTAAATTTAAATAAAATCAAAACTTACAACAATACTTGCATTAGCGGTGTTGTTGTTTTGTTTATCTCTTTTGCTTTTGTGTCTTTACCGTGTTCAATTTGACGCGCTCTCCCGCTCTTTCCTATTCTTGATTGATTTGCGCTCTCGTCTTTTGCCTACCCGCGACTCTGTGATACGTGTTTTTGTTTTTGTGTTTTCATTTCTTTTTATTCTTTAGTTGTGAAGGCTTACTCTGCACATTAACCCTTGTGTCAGAACTGGTCAGTATATTCTTATACACAGATTTTTTACCTTTAGAATTTTTATTTTTTATTTTTTTGTATTTCCTTTTGTAATTAAATTAAACTTTTGATAAAATGGTTGTCTGCTCAAAAAATAATTGCATAGTTGCCACTAATGCGGTTGACTCCCATGATTATATTCTTTGTTGGTTGTGTGACAATGCGGTTCACGTTAAGTGTGCAGGTTACACAGGCAGAATCAAGGAGTCTATTGCTAAAGGTGGTGGCTTAAAATATGGATGTGATGCTTGCCGGGAGGTCGAGAATGAGATGCGCTCTTTCATGAGGCGGACTAGAGATAGTTTTGACACTTTAAGGGCAGGTTCTAATAAACTCCAAGCAGAGTTTACTGCGGCGGAGACTCAGTTCAGAAGTTTATCGCTTATGAATGAGTCTCCGAAACGTAAAAGGACCAGTCCTTGGGGTGTTTCTGTATCTGTAGATCCGCCAGCGTCTCTTATCGTCCCCGACCGGTCTCATGCACCGTCCACTCCTAATGTACAGCAATTGATATCGTTTAAGAGCCCGGTTGTGAATGCTATTAGTAATGAATTACCGGTATCACCTGGGAATGATCTCTTAAAAACGATGCCTATTGTAGTGTCCGATGTGTCTGGGCAATTACCCATTCCAATGGAAATTGCCGATAGTTCTAAAAGTATCGAGGGCCCCGTAAACAAGTTGACTGCTGCAGTGGGCGACTTGTCCAACGTTACTGCTGCGGCTGACGCTTCGGGACCGCGGCCTCTCGTTGGCATACCACCAAAGAAATATATATTTGTTTCTAGGCTAGACCCTGTTGTCACATCTGATGATGTAATAGCCTATATTCGGAAGAAACTTAACGTCTCGAATATTGCGGTGGAGAAGTTTAAATTTTCTTATTCTCGGGACATTTCGTCCTTTAAAATTAGTGTTTCTGCCAATATCTTCGACACTATATGTCGAGAAGATTTTTGGCCTAAACATATAATAGTTAAGGAATATACTGTTAAAAAGAAAAATCGGCAACCGATTCTCTTGCCTACAACAACAACTAATACTATTCCTGCCACATCAGCATCTGCTGGTGTGTCAAAAAACTAGCTACGTCCCTTAACCTGGGTTACCAGAACGTTAGAGGACTGAAATCTAAACTTCCTAATCTCTATGTAGATAGTCTTTCTTTTGAGCATAACATTCTAGCTTTCACAGAGACGTGGCTAAAGCCTGATATTGCTGATGCATCGGTTTTTTCCACAAACTTTTCTATTTTCAGACGTGACCGGATTTCTCGCATAGGTGGTGGCGTTCTGATAGCTGTGGATGCTGCTTTATAATCTGAAATGATTCAATTTTCTAGTACCCAGGAGATTGAGTTTGTCGGTGTTAAAGTAAATTCTAAATCTTTTAATGCTTTCATTACTTGTTCCTATATTCCACCATTATCAGACATGGTGGTATATTTAAATCATTTAGAGGCAATTCAGTTTGTCTCCTCTTTAGTTTCGAGTCAAGACATGCTCATAGTTGTAGGTGATTTTAATTTACCCGCTTTAGCATGGTCACTAACAGATGAATCTACCACGTTGTTGCCCTCTTTGTCACATGACTTTATTGATGGCCTTCTAGGCTTATCTTTATCCCAAGTCAATCCTGTCTTAAATTCTAATGAAAAATCGTTAGATCTTATTTTTGTATTGGATTCTTCTTATTGTGAGGTTTCTAGGATCGAACCATTTGTTCTTCCAGAAGACAAATTTCATCCTACATTAAATTTAAAAATTGATTTGCCCTTGCTTTCACCATTACTTGGTTCAAATGAGTTACCACTAACTAGGTGCTTTCGTAAGATTGACTTTGCCAGCCTTAATGAAAACATTGCTATTACCGATTGGTCTTATCTGTAGAATTGTAGTGATATGAACTCGGCTGTTCGTTTTTTCTATGATACTCTGAATTCACTCTTTGATATTTGTGTGCCTCTTGGTAGGCTGGAGCGGCTTAACAAACCTCCCTGGTTCTCTCGCGAGCTATCCAATTTGAAAAATGTGAAGACACGATATTATAAGAAGTTTCAAAAAACACGTCGTTCATCAGATTATGCTCTGTATAGAGTCGCTCGTTCAAAATTCATGATGCTTAATACACAATGCTATAAGAATTATCTTCAGCGGTGTAAGCTTCAGTTTTATTCTGACCCTAAACAATTTTATAATTTTGTTAATTCTAAACGTAAGACCTCTGTGCACCCATTTTTTGTCTTTTCAAAATAAAAAAGCGAGCTCTGATCAGGCAATTCCCGATATGTTTGCGAGTTTTTTCAAAACAACTTATTCCTCAACGGAATATCGAGCAAGTCCGTATCCTTATCATTTAAAAAAGGCTAATTGCATTTTCAATCCAGTGATTGATGAAAGTTCTATTCTTAGCGAACTTAAATTAGTTAAACCTGTTTATTCTCCGGGGCTAGACGGTATTCCTGGATGTGTACTCAGGTTCTGTGCAAACGCATTATGTAAACCCATTTTAAAATTGTTTCTATTGTCTGTAGAATCTTCCTCTTTTCCATCTATTTGAAAGGAGTCATATATTATTCCTCTGCATAAAAATGGCAAAAAGTCCGAAGCCTCTAACTATAGGGGTATTTCAAAATTGTCCGCTATTCCGAAAGCTTTTGATAAAATTATAACTTCTCAATTGCAACATTTTTGCAGCTCTATTATTTCGCCATCCCAACATGGGTTTGTGAAACGTAGATCTACAACCACTAACCTTTTAGAATTTACATCAATAATTATCAAGGGGTTCAAAAATGGTAAACAAACTGATGTCATATACACTGACTTCAGCAAAGCCTTTGATTCCGTTAATCATACCCTATTACTTTCTAAGCTGAGCGACATTGGCTTTGCACCCCTTCCTTTCTTGGGTTCGAGAATATTTAACAAATAGAAAACAGAAGGTACTTTTTAAGTCTTCTTTTTCCGTTTCCATTTGCATCTGTGACTTCTGGTCCTCACACTATTTATTAACGATCTTCCATCAGTCATTGTTCATTCGCGTGTGCTTATGTATGCTGACGATGTCAAGCTTTGTCATACTTATAAAGATACAGATTCATTTAGTCGGCTACAAGCTGATCTTAAAAACTTTCAATCCTGGTGCCAGTTTAATCTACTAAATCTTAACACTACCAAATGTAAGGTAATGACTTTTTTTCGTAACTCTCCTCAACTGGTCACTTATTTTCTAATCAACAGCCCTTTAGAACGTCTAAATAATATGAATGATTTGGGCGTACTTATGGATCATAAGTTAAATTTTAACACCCATATTTCCACCACGGTCGCAAAGGCCATGAGTGTCCTGGGTTTCATTAAAAGATGGTCAAAAGAATTTGATGACCCCTATACAACTAAAGTTCTTTTTACTTCGCTTGTCCGTCCTATTTTAGAGTATGGATCTTGCATTTGGTCACCTCAATATGAGTCGCACCAGATTAGACTAGAATCCGTTCAAAAGCAGTTCTTGCTATTTGCTCTTCGTGGCTTAAGCTGGGATCGCAATGTCAATTTGCCTTCGTATTCTAGTAGACTTCTCTTGATTAACCTTCCGTCCCTAACTAACCGTAGAATTATGCTTGGTGTCATTTTTATGCACAAGCTCCTAATTGGTGATATCGACTCGCCTGAGTTATTAGCTCAGGTGAATCTGTCGGTACCATGTAGACAGAGTAGACATCCTTTAATACCTTTATCCCTTAGTCGTTGTTCTTCTAACTATGCTATGCATGAACCTTTTAGGGTCCTCTGCTCTGATTACAATCTTCTATCCCCTGTAATCGGCTCAGAGTTTTCTATTAATATGCTTAAAACATCTATCCTATCCCATTTAGTTAATAGATAGCTATAGTATTATGTGTTTGACTGTCTTCTCTATTGTGTATTTTGTCCACGCGATTCGTGCCGTGCGTTATACGGCTGCACCCCTCGGTCGGTCGGGTGGGAGGTGGGCAGTTATCTGCTTGGGCTCGCGCGTAACAGGCTTTGTCCTGGTGTCGTAGGGGCCACTTGAACGTACTGCGCATAGTATCGTCAACGTCCGCTAGACTAAATTATTTTCGTAGCTGCTTGGCCCTCTCCCCACTTTACGCTCTCATTGAGAGTACGAACGTTCGGGTTTTCCCGAAGTTCGCTGGGGTTCCATGACTAGGCTAGCGTTTGCAATCAAAAAATCATGAGTTTGTCCCATCTATGTGTTCTATGGTTAGTGGCTGTAGTCTGACAAGGTCAACTTGAGATCCGAGCGAGACGCTAACAAATTCTAATGAGCCAGGGGGCAGGTGGTCACGGACCCAGGAAGGACATGACATTTTGTGCTTTCTAAACTAATGAGCAGTTAAATATTTTGTGTTGACAATGACTAGTGATAGGGAATGGGAGACTGTCAAAAACTTAACGCTAATTAATCGCTCTGTAAGCTCCAGCAGAGATTTTGGTTAGCTAATAAATTCACAATTGTCAACAAATTAATGTGAAATATTATTTATTTACAATAAGCACACAATTATGATTTATGCATTTCCCATTTCCCAAAACACAAGCGCAACCCAAGGGCAAAAAAAAAAACCAACTCATTTAAATCCGTTTATCTAACTTTACCCTGTCGACGACCAATAATAATATTCGTTTGTTCGCCAACTTTTTTCTGATTTCATAATCCCTCTTTGTGCCCTCTTTGAAAATTAATTTTATTTACTTTAATTAAAATTATTAAATTATTTACTTCAATTAAATTGTTTTATTTTGCTTTACGAAATTTATTAAAAAACTTACATTTGTGAAAGAAAAAAGTGCATTCAGTTGTGTTTTTGCTTGTTATTGCATATTTCATGATGTGCCTTTTCTCCCTGCCCCGAGTGTGAGTTGAAAATGGTAAATTTAAATGTTTAATGTGCATTAAATGCAAAACCTTGCAAATGGGAATAGATTTCGGATAGAACTTGGATTATTCATACTTTTATAGATATATTTTTACCATATATCTAAGCAATTGAGCTGCACTACATATTTAACTATACAATGGTGAAATGTTTATTTAAATGCATATATCTAAGTGTATAAAATTCGTTGCTTTCTATCCTTTACTTTAAGGCGATGTGAAACAGGATAATTCGCCCCTCAAATATTAAGTGTATCATTGAGATTTTGTCAGTAAACGCTACGTGGTATCGACTACTAAAGACTGTGACAGATAAAGCGTCATATAGTCATTAATATCAATGGTATTTGTGGTTTTCGCCATTTAATCCTATGAGTGTATGGTATACAAATTCGAAATGCATCAAGTACCTGGCATTTTTTTCCTTTTAGTGTAAAAAAAATCTCCAAAAAATTTGTGGGCGCGTTTTCAGTGTAATGCGCCCATATAAGCATACATAGCACCATAGAAATATCGCAAGAGTGAGCGAGATGGCATGCTATGAAATAAAATGTTAGTACATTGTGAACACTATTCATGTTTTTTACAAAAAAAAAGAAGAATAGAAACAAATGTTTCATTAAGACCATTAATTATAATGGTTTTATCTTGTCCACAAAAAGTGGAATCTTCAACCGGCAAAAATATTGCTAAGACCGTTTTTGACAGGTTAGTTAAATGGAATATAGTTGATCAAGTCAATGGCTTGTCCTATGACACCACGGATGCAAATACAGGCAATTAGTCAGGAGCAGCAGTCCAATAATCTCACCATACCGCCATATGCAAAAAGGAGAAAATGGTTAGCGTGATGTTTGCATTTTCTTAGTCAAAATGTACATTAAAGCATGGTTGAAGTATCCATGATCTGAACCATGTAAAAAATTGTTTAAAATATGCAAGTACTGACGGGGAAACCTCGGCTATACTATTGAAAAAATGAGCAATCATTTATGGTACCTTGCCGAAGACTCAATAGCTCTGGCGTTTTTTGATTCGAATGTCTCCCCCGAAGAAAAAATTCGACAGCTAGAAACACACTTGAACAAAAAATTAAAGATTTTATGGAGCTATGCAATTCAATAAACTTAACATTTAACGCCAGGAAATCTTCAGTTTTACACTTCAACCGAAGACGTCAAAATCTCAACCTAATATTAGGAAATCAATCAGAGATGTTGATCAAGTTAATTATCTAGGTAGAATAATTAGTACAAACAATTCGCCGGTAAATCATATCAAATCACGATTATCCAACTCTAATAAGTCTAATATTTTTCTACAGATGTTGAGCGGTTGTAGGTTCGGAGTTCATCCATCCAAAGCCCTTAATTTCTTTAAAGCATTTGTCAGACCTAAATACGAATATGCATGCTCATCATTTGCATCTCTGTCCAAAGCAGCAATTAATAACATAAAAACCCATGCTAATGTCCACTTGAGAAAATGTTTGGGCCTTATTAGATCTACACCTATAAACATTATATATCATCTAGCTGCAAAATTGCCACCTGAATACAGAATGAAATTTGCAACAGCAAAGGAAATTGCCAAAATTTTTGCATTTGGGCTTCCAGCAGCCAATTTATTATCTAACAATTTCATGGCTAAAAACACTAGCTATGGAAAAGTATATATTGAATATAAAGAGATATTCGATACTATAGGAAATATTACTCATCACATAAATTTACTTTTGACCCTAACTTCTTCAAAGGAACCTGCCATAATAAAAAATCTGCCAATCATGAAACTATTTCTGCTCTACTCGGAGATACTCTTAACACACTCCGTGAGGGAGGATATGAAATTTTTTTTACAGATGGCAGAGGACTTTATGGACAGTGCCTTTACACACAAAAACTCAAACACCACTAAAAGCTTTTATACAGAGTCCAAGAGATCATCGTTGTCCGCAGAACTTATTGCTATAGGAAAAGCAATAGACTTTGCAATTGAAAATCATTTTCAAAAAATTGCTATTCTAACAGACAGCTTAGGGTCCATTCAGTCCTTAAACAAAAAACACAGCAACAACTGCTTAGCTTTAGATATATTAAAAAAAGTAGATGAAATTTTTGTAACCAGTATTGAAATCCACCACATACCAAGCCACGTCGACATACAAGAAAACGACCAAGTGGACGCTGCAGCAAAGAACGCTAGAACGAATGGAGTCCTTATCTCAGCAAGATGGCCTATAAATGACGCGATTAATAATTTTGCTTCGAAAGAAACAAAGGATATTGTTCGTTATTTCCTTTTCTTTCGTCGGCTCCATGGTTCCATAAAAAATAATCCTTCTATTCCTTGGAAATAAAACAATTAAACAGAATACTAAGCGGACATGCATTCGACAAACATACACTTTTTAAAATGAATGTAAACAACAGTGATTAATGTGACACCTGCAATGTAAAAGAAGAAATATCCCACTTATTATTAAAATGCACCAAATTTACGCTCATAAAAAACAAATTTCAAAACCTACTACGATACAATGACATTTATGAGTTTCTCGCTGAGGAGCCAATTAACAACTATAAATTATTAACATCATTCGCAAGATTAGCTAACATTGATTTATAAACTAAAAACATACTAACCAAAACATTAATACATATATCATCACAACTAACAACCATATGTTTTTATCATTAGTGATGAGAGCATCGATAACGAAAAAAAAAAAAAATCTATAACAACGTTTACAAATTGACAAAACATATAATTGTAAAAGTTCTCTCTATTCTTTCAATTTTGTAACTCTCAATTACTGCATTGGCGTTGGCGTTAACCCTTAAAGTTCGCGGGGGCCAAATAAATCTTCCATTCAGCAAGAGCTAGGAAGTAACTTAATATAAAAAAAAAAAACACAGTTAGGTATTTTCATTTCATTTCATTGGGTAGTTGTCATTCAATCATTTGAATTCAATTTGAATTGATTCATTTGAGTTTGATATTTCAATCATTCTGTATTAATTTTGATTAGAAATGTGCAATCTTCGGTGTGACTAGTTTAGCAGTGACCTTTCAAGCGCTACGGGCTCTTTGTTTCTTATTGGACACAGTACCAGGGACTGCACTCCAATATGCTCCGACAGCTCATCAAACAAATCTACTCTAATTGTGGAAAAAATTCTAAAATGGCAAAATCTCAACGAAAACCCTAGCCCATACCCAACAAAAAATCTCAAAGCTACTGACGTTGCCATGGAAGAGGACATAAATCCCGACTTGCAGGAAGAAAATAAATCGCGGTTGATGCTGCTGACTCTTGACAAGGAGGACATCAAGCAAAAATCAATGAGGGTTGCTTCGAAACTGCCAAAAACTGACAAAGCTACAAAGAAACAAAGCTAAATCAATATAAATACTCTGGAAGCAAAACAATAGCCCGTCGCACGCCAAACCGCATCGCTCTACGTAAACCTAGCTCAAAAAATGAACCCACTGTGCCTGCTGCTCACACTATAATTAAAGAAAAAACACCTGACATCGCTCCAGCAGATGAGCTGCCTTTAATTATACCCGAGTTAGATGCTGCTTTTACTAGATATGTCGCATCTTCTGCTGCTAATACCCGTTGATGCCCCTACTGCTGCTGATACTCGCTTTGACGCCTCTACTGCTTCTGCTACTACTCGGTTATATGCCTCAACTAGAGAGCTGCGTGAATGATAGAAAAATCAATTCGAGTTAACAACATTCAAAACCAAATAAATGAATTGAATGACTTTGAAAATCGACTTCAACTAAATGAGTGTGCGACGTAAAAATCAGTCGCACAACATTCAAACGAAACAAAACGAACTGAATGAGTTAGAAAGTGAGTCAATGAGTTGCTATGATTCGAATGCATTCGAATTCGAATTCTGATTTTAGTATTTAGTATTTATTTGTATTGTATATTTTTTAACTATATGTGATTACAAAACTAGAGTGGTTAGTGGCTCAGTGGGGACCTACTCAGACTACAATACTATTGTTATCGGGTTCAAACCCCCTACAGAGATAGAGAAGAATTTTTTTTCCAAATAGTGAAGTATATTAAAAAGTAGATACATTGTGTATATGATGGATTAAAGAATATAATTATATAAAGAATATAATATATTAGAAAGCCTTATTTATGTTTTCACGGTTCGTGGCAACTAGGAATCTAATTTAGAAAAAATAGATTTTACAAAATTTGTCCCAAATTGTCAAATCCAAAACTGTGTCCTTAAGTTTTTGGTGTATAGCATATTTTAATTTTAATAGCCCCCATTTCGCCATTATTTTGCATACATTTTTGATAAAATAATTAGTTTTTGTTGCTTTTAAACATCCCAATAAAAATGAGTCAATTCGAATTGACAATTCTATTTATATTGATTTAGCTTTGTTTCTTTGTAGCTTCGTCAGTTTTTGACAGTTTCGAAGCAACCCTCAGTGATTTTTGCTTGATGTCCTCCTTGTCAAGAGTCAGCAGCATCAACGGCGATTTATTTTCTTCCTGCAAGTCGGGATTTATGTCCTCTTCCATGGCAACGTCAGTAGCTTTGAGAATTTTTGTTGGGTATGGGCTAGGGTTTTCGATGAGATTTTGCCATTTTAGAATTTTTTCCACAATTAGAGTAGATTCGTTTGATGAGCTGTCGGAGCATATTGGAGTGCAGTCCCTGGTACTGTGTCCAATAAGAAACAAAGAGCCCGTAGCGCTTGAAAGGTCACTGCTAAACTAGTCACACCGAAGATTGCACATTTCTAATCAAAATTAATACAGAATGATTGAAATATCAAACTCAAATGAATCAATTCAAATTGAATTCAAATGATTGAATGACAACTACCCAATGAAATGAAATGAAAATACCTAACTGCGTTTTTTTTTTTTTTTTTTATATTAAGTTACTTTCCAGCTCTTGCTGAATGGAAGATTTATTTGGCCCCCCGATCTTTAAGGGTTAACGCCAACGCCAATGCAGTAATTGAGAGTTACAAAATTGAAAGAATAGAGAGAACTTTTACAATTATGTATATGTTTTGTCAATTTGTAAACGTTGTTATAGATTTTATTTTTTTTTTTCGTTATCGATGCTCTCATCACTAATGATAAAAACATATGGTTGTTAGTTGTGATGATATATGTATTATTGTTTTGGTTAGTATGTTTTTAGTTTATAAATCAATGTTAGCTAATCTTGCGAATGATGTTAATAATTTATAGTTGTTAATTGGCTCCTCAGCGAGAAACTCATAAATGTCATTGTATCGTAGTAGGTTTTTAAATTTGTTTCTTATGAGCGTAAATTTGGTGCATTTTAATAATAAGTGGGATATATCTTCTTTTACATTGCAGGTGTCACATAAATCACTGTTGTTTACATTCATTTTAAAAAGTGTATGTTTGTCGAATGCATGTCCGCTTAGTATTCTGTTTAATTGTTTTATTTCCAAGGAATGGAAGGATTATTTTTTATGGAACCATGGAGCCGACGAAAAAAAAGGAAATAACAAACAATATCCTTTGTTTCTTTCGAAGCAAAATTATTAATCGCGTCATTTATAGGCCATCTGCTGAGATAAGGACTCCATTCGTTCTAGCTTTCTTTGCTGCAGCGTCCACTTGGTCGTTTTCTTGTATGTCGACGTGGCTTGGTATGTGGTGGATTTCAATACTGGTTACAAAAATTTCATCTACTTTTTTTAATATATCTAAAGCTAAGCAGTTGTTGCTGTGTTTTTTGTTTAAGGACTGAATGGACCCTAAGCTGTCTGTTAGAATAGCAATTTTTTGAAAATGATTTTCAATTGCAAAGTCTATTGCTTTTCCTATAGCAATAAGTTCTGCGGACAACGATGATCTCTTGGACTCTGTATAAAAGCTTTTAGTGGTGTTTGAGTTTTTGTGTGTAAAGGCACTGCCCATAAAGTCCTCTGCCATCTGTAAAAAAAATTTCATATCCTCCCTCACGGAGTGTGTTAAGAGTATCTCCGAGTAGAGCAGAAATAGTTTCATGATTGGCAGATTTTTTATTATGGCAGGTTCCTTTGAAGAAGTTAGGGTCAAAAGTAAATTTATGTGATGAGTAATATTTCCTATAGTATCGAATATCTCTTTATATTCAATATATACTTTTCCATAGCTAGTGTTTTTAGCCATGAAATTGTTAGATAATAAATTGGCTGCTGGAAGCCCAAATGCAAAAATTTTGGCAATTTCCTTTGCTGTTGCAAATTTCATTCTGTATTCAGGTGGCAATTCCGCAGCTAGATGATATATAATGTTTATAGGTGTAGATCTAATAAGGCCCAAACATTTTCTCAAGTGGACATTAGTTTTTATGTTATTAATTGCTGCTTTGGACAGAGATGCAAATGATGAGCATGCATATTCGTATTTAGGTCTGACAAAGGCTTTAAAGAAATTAAGGGCTTTGGATGGATGAACTCCGAACCTACAACCGCTCAACATCTGTAGAAAAATATTAGACTTATTAGAGTTGGATAATCGTGATTTGATATGATTTACCGGGGAATTGTTTGTACTAATTATTCTACCTAGATAATTAACTTGATCAACATCACTGATTGATGTACTTCCTAATATTAGGTTGAGATTTTGACGTCTTCGCTCAACATCTGTAGAAAAATATTAGACTTATTAGAGTTGGATAATCGTGATTT
This sequence comes from Drosophila willistoni, assembly GCF_018902025.1. Lineage (NCBI taxonomy): Eukaryota > Metazoa > Arthropoda > Insecta > Diptera > Drosophilidae > Drosophila > Drosophila willistoni. The sequence goes on from NW_025814244.1 coordinate 194,994, forward strand.
GATATGATTTACCGGGGAATTGTTTGTACTAATTATTCTACCTAGATAATTAACTTGATCAACATCTCTGATTGATGTATTTCCTAATATTAGGTTGAGATTTTGACGTCTTCGGTTGAAGTGTAAAACTGAAGATTTCCTGGCGTTAAATGTTAAGTTTATTGAATTGCATAGCTCCATAAAATCTTTAATTTTTTGTTCAAGTGTGTTTCTAGCTGTCGAATTTTTTCTTCGGGGGAGACATTCGAATCAAAAAACGCCAGAGCTATTGAGTCTACAGCAAATAGCGATGCAGCAGCAGCATCAAGTGGTTGGACAGCAGCGTCAGCCTCCAGCACAGGCCTGTCAGTTTCAGGTGTCAACTCCCATCGACACACAGCAGCAGCAATCCACAAATCTAGTTCCTCCTATGTCAGCAAATATACAATATCTACAGATATTGGCGACGCAGCAGCAGCATCAATCAGATGGCCAGCAGCGGCAGAAAACTATTCCAGTTCCTCAAAATGCAGCTAATATACAACATCTTCAGCTATTGGCGGAGCTGAATCAGCATCAACTGGCTGGCCAGCAGCATCAGCCCGCAGCACAAGTCTCTCAGCTACGGGCTTCATCTTTTGCTGACACTCAGCAGCAGCAATCTGACATTCCAGCTCCACCAATGACAGCAAATATTCAATACTCACCGTAAATGGATACGCAGCAGCATCAAATGGTCGTCCAGCAGCACCACCCAGCAGCACAGGCCTCCCAGCTACGGACTTCATCTTCCGTTGACACACAGCAGCAGCAATCTCCAACTACTCATCTAGATCGGCATGCAATGCGGGAGGCGACGGCCCATTTTGATGGCGCCCCATCTCTCATCAGATTCGATTGCCACCTAAGATACCAAAAAATTATTGAGAGAAACGAACTCGAACGAGCTCCTGAATGAGATTGAAAGTAGCATAGAAGCTGAAACGAAAATGAGAGATGAGAAATGAGAGATTACCACCCATGAAGGTGCAAAAAACTGCTAATTCTTTACTTACTCACTTTCAGCCAGCTGACCTTGACAAAATCTCCATACAGCGGTTAAAGGGACTTGGCCCTCCCGCTTTCAGCCAGCCTGTACCAGGCCTGGCCAGCAGGCAGTCAATATGGACCTATCATCCAAGCAATGCCTGCTCGAGCACTACATTGCGGTCGAAGGGATTTGGCCCTCCCGCTCCTAGTTATTTTCCTCCAAACGAGCCTGTAGATGGAACAGATGCATCTCCAGACTCCTTCGGGAGCCAACCACTTGGCTTTGCAACTGCGCCCATCTTGGAAATTCTCTCCGTTTATCACCTGGCCCGGCTGAGTAACGGCCTGACTCAAATCACGGCCAAAACAATGGACACCTATGGCAAAATAAAAGCTACCCTGGAGGCAAACAAATTTGCCTTTTTTACTTACCAGCCCAGATGGGAACGAGGTGCTAGATTTGCCATCTTGAATCTACACCACTCCACTGAATGCGAAGCTATCCGTCGTGACCTGAAAAAGCTCGGATTTGAGACAAAATACATCAAAAGACTAACAAACTACAGAACTAAGAGGCCAATGAATGTCTTTTTAATTGAAATTAACAAACATAATGACAATAAACATGATGAAATACTTAAAATTAAGGTCCTAGGCAGCCAGGAGGTACGCGTCGAGAGGCAAAGGGAGATTCCCCAATGCAAAAACTGCCTCCTCTTTGGCCATACAGCCAGGTACTGCTGCCTTCCCCCGCTCTGCTCCGTCTGTGCTGGCCAGCACAAATCCGACAAATGCCCCTCTCCTGATGGCCAATCTCCAAAGTGTGGCATCTGCGGAGATGGTGGCTCTATGGCCATCTCTGGAGGAGCTGTGCCTTTTATAAGGCTGAACTGGCAAAATTTGTCGTTGACCAGCGCCCAGAGCGGCAAGAAAGGCAAATGAATCATGAAAAGGAAAGAAAATTTGGGCATGAGACAATGAATATGCAATCTAACGCTAACCAAAACTTACCTGAAGTCCACCAGCAACCGTCGGCACCACCTCGCCAGTCGACCTGTCCAGATTTCCGCTCGTCTAATGCACCAGTACCTGAAAATAAAACAAATCTTAAAATAAAATCAACTAAAATCTACAAATGCTCACCCGAAAATACACTACAGCAAACAGCAGCTCCTTGTCCAACGTCGTATGCATCGTCTCATCTACGTCGTCCAGCATCTCATCAAGCTAGTCCGTCTGCAGCTCGTCCATCTGAAAATAAAATAAAATCATTATTTAAATCTCCGAAAAATCACAAAAACTCACCTGTTAATCCATGTCAGCCAGCAGCAGCACCGCCTGCGAGTCCTCGTGCAGCATCTTGGCAATCATCTGGTCCATCTCGTCCTCTGCTAGCGCCTGCACCTGGAAAAAAACACAAATCGTTAGAAAAATCACCTAAAATTCACACAAACTTACCTGCAAATTATAGTCATCAGCAGCAGCAGGTCCTGGTCCTCCTGGTCCTCAAGCAGCGGCTACACCTAAAAGCCAAAAAATGTCAACAAAAAATCGCTTAGTTTTTTCTCTTAGAAGTGCTTGTACAATGTCTTTGTTAGCTTCTTTCTTGTTTCTAGCTGTGTTCTTAAAGAAGTTTGTGTAAAATGTGATTTTTCTAGTAGAGACAGGAAGGGAATTTACTGGAGCAATTTTGTCTAAGATATATTTGAACTCATTGTACACTCTGCCGTAGCTTGTGTTTGTGGGTGAGAAGGGGCTGGTAAGGAGAGCGGCAGCTGGTAGCCCGTAGGCAAAGATTTTTGCTAGCTCCTTCGCTGTGGCGAATTTAATTCTAAATTCAGGAGGGAGTTCAGCTGCTAGATGGTAAATTATATTGATTGGAGTAGATTTTATGAGACCCAGTGCTTTTCTAAGGTGGAAATTGGCATGAGAGTTGATGGCGGACATGACTGACTTGGATATATTAGCGAAGGACGTACAGGCATATTCATATTTTGGTCTTATGAATGCCTTATAGTGTAATAAAGACTTAGTGGGGTGAGTTCCGAAACGGCATCCACTAAGCATTTGTAAGAACATATTTGTCTGGTTAGATTTTGCTATTGTTTTTTTAATGTGGTCTATAGAGGAGTTATTTGCGTTAATAAGTCTACCTAGATAGTTTACTTTGTCTACTTCTCTTAAGGCTAAATTATTGCACAGTATATTGAGTTGTTGTCTTCTTAAGTTAAAGTGTATCACAGATGATTTATTGGGGTTAAAGGTTAAATTAATTTTATTGCATTTTTCGTTGAATTTATTGACTAGATTTTCTAAGTTATTTTTGGCTGCTAAGAAGTTTTTGTGGAAGCTTATTAAGAAAAAATCATCAGCATATTGGAAGAGGATGCTGTTTCGTGTATCGGTGATGTTGTGCAGTTCAGCTGTGTAGATATTGAAAAGGATGGGACTGAGGCAGCTGCCTTGACTCACTCCCTTGCTCACTGTTTTTTCTACCGTTCCCATAGAGAGAACTCTTTTTTGAAGGAAATTGGTGATGAAATTGATGTACATTTGTTTAAAGCCCAGATCAGTGAGTTTTTTTCCTAGAATAGGAATATTCACTGCATCAAAAGCTTTGCTCAGGTCAAGCACTGCTGCGGTGACATGGAACCACTGCTTTTTGAGGCTCGCTATGTTATTGATTACATCATTAATGCAGTGGGAAGTGGAGTGATTTTTTCTAAAGGCATAAGATCTTGTGGGGATTATTTGGTATTTGGCTATATGTTCCTCCATTTTGGGTTTTATCAAACCTTCTAGGCATTTAAAGACTACGCTTAGAAGGCAGATGGGTCGGTTGTTGGTTATGATTGACGAGTCGAGGTTTTTTTTCGGTACCGGTACAACCTTTATTTTTCTCCAAAAATCTGGGATAATGCCGGTATCTAAAGTTTCATTTAGTAGGCTGACCAGTTTTTGGGTTTGAGCAGCTGGGAGGGAGAGAAGCATATGGTACGAGATATTATCCAGTCCTTTCGCAGAATGAGGATTACGCGACTTAAGAAACGCCTGTAGATCGTTGTTAGAGAAGCTAGCCCTGTTTGAGTTGTCAAGGCTGGCTTCGGGGGGGGATATTTGTGTGCAACCAGGTGTGTCGGGTGTAGAAGCTATTAGGTTAAGGAATTCTTCGTAGTTTTCTACTGAGGTTTCGGCCCTAGAGGGTTTTGTCTGTTTGTATAATTTCAGTGCGCGAATTATCTTCCAAGAATCTTTCATAGTAGTAGGGTTTGACAGGGTTTCTGCAAGATTGTCCATATTGTTTTTCCTAACTTTTCGTATATAATTATTTAGTTTTTTATTGTTACTTAAATATTCTAGGGCATCCGTATGTAGCTTCGTTTTATAATACTTTTGTCTGCTCGCGTTCCTAATCCTGAATAGTTTTTCACAGTTTTCGTCCCAGTATTTCTTTGGCAGGTATTTATTTTTGGCATCTACTTTAATTGTGTTTTGCGATGTGATTGCGATTGAGGTATATGGTAAGTTTTCTAAGGAGGAAATATCAATTTGTGCAAAGTCTTGAGCTACCTTTTTATGGTTGATTACTTTTCTGTTGCAGGACGAGGATATTCCTTCTATCTCAATAGTAATCGGGAAATGATTGCTGTTGGAAATTTTTGAGTTCGTTGCTGTCCAGTTAAACTGTAAATTGTTTTTGTTGACTAGGGTGATATCTAATGCTGAACTGTATGCTGGAGTGTGAGAGTAGGTTGGACTGCCGTTGTTTATGCAGAAGAAGCCATAGTTTAAAAGTACTTGCTCAATGATGTTTCCTCTAGGATTTTGTACGCTGTTACCCCAAACCTGTGATTTAGCATTTAAGTCTCTGCCTATCATCGATAGGCCCGTGGATTGATTTGCGAGCGATAGTATGTCCTTGCAACCTTCCTCAAAATCATCGTTACTTAAGGATTGCGGTGCATAGACGCTAAAGACGCTGATGTTGTGCTTTAAATTAGTTGTGCAGATGCCTATTGCTTCTACAGAACTAGGGCAATTTAGTTGCTTAAAGCGTATATGTTTTCTTAGGTAAATTCCCACCCCACCGTAGCCGTCAGGGCGAGGCTTGCAAACAAAATTGTAATTAGCTAAGCTACACATGGCATTGTCAGTAATCCAGATTTCGGAGAGGATGGCAATATCTATATCGTTTTTAATAAGGTAGAGTTCAAGGAGATGTTTGTTGTTATTTGACGTGAAACTTTGTATGTTATATTGTAGAATTCTCATCTTAAAAGGAGATAAGTTTAATAAATAAGATAAGTAGGCTTGAGAAATTTGTCTAGAGATTTAATATTAGTAAGTTTGATTTATTTTAAGTACATCTATTTTAGAGTTGGTTTGAGCAATTCTACTTCTTAGGGCTTCTAGGAAATTTTTGGATTCGGGTATAATGTTAGAGTTCTGGTCTATTAGAAATTTTGAGATTTCCATTGATAGGGCTGACAGACTGTCTTCGGCTGTTTCAAGAGCCGAGACTCTGTCTTTGGATTTGGAGGTGGAAGGTCTGGGGGTGAAATTGGCGTTATGGTTGGCATGGGAGTTAACATATTTTTCATCGAGAGAGATTCTATGATCACTTAGAACAGCATTCCAGCTGTTCATGGTATTCATGGCGTTTCTCTCTTCATTCCTTCTATTTTACTAGTGTACTAGTTTTTTGGAAGATGGCGGGGTATTTAATTTTAATCTCGTTTCTAGAAAGATTTTCCATCGTCATGGCTTTTTGTATAGCGAATTCTCTTTTTCGAGCGGGGCATTCTGTGTGTGTGGCAATGTGTTCATCTTTGCAGTTTATGCAGATTGTCTGTGAGCAAGATTGTTCTTTTGTATGGACTAGGGAGCAGGTGCTGCATTTTTGTTGCTTTTCTTTGCAATGCTGGGCGAAATGGCCAAAGCGGAAGCAGCGAAAGCATTGGCTGAAGGGAAAAATGGATTCACTTTGACCTTGGAGTACAGAAAAGTTATCTCTGTTGGAATATTGTTTCCTCTAAAGATAAGCTTAACCCTACTCGTGGGGACCAGTACATCACTTTCTTTTCTTTTTACACGTATTATTTCGTGAATTGGAACTGCTGAGCTGATGTACTCTTTTAGTTCCGCGTCTGAAAAACGTATCGGTATTTGAAATAAAATTCCAGTTTTGAATAGGAAGTGTTTAAGGATCTTGGGTTCATAACCGTTTTTTTTAAGATCAGAATTTAATAAATTATTAGCTGCCTCTGCTGACTTGAACTCTGCGTTACATCTACCATAGCCTATTTTATTGACCGTTAGGATGTCTTTTATTTTAAGCTTAAGTAACACCGCGTTTAGCTCTAGGGAATTTATTGGTATTCTCATTTTCGACTCACTTGCATTTGTATCAAATTCGTCTATGTATACGATGTAGGGGCCTTTGTGTGTGCTGTTATACATACATTCGTTGAGTTCTTTTGGGGCATTGTTTTTAGCTTCGTACTGTGTACCGTTGTCATGTATGTTCATATTATCCTCGCTCTCCTTTTGTTCCTCTATTACATCAACCTCCATTTCTTCTGCAATCATTCCTATTTCGTGTACCGTTGTTTTGGCCTTCTTGGTTGTCGGGGAAATTTTGCTTCTTTTTGCAGTGTACCGTTCCGAGGATGCGGGTGTCACCCTGGCCTCGGTGGCCATCTTTTTGTGGGTAGTTTTACCCGTTTTAATACAAATTAATTCCACTTGATTTTATACTTATTATATTTCTTGTATAAAGAAGAAATAAAAATATTTCCACTGATCTGTGGAATTTGATTTAAATTTTGCGCCTTTTTTTTTTTTTTTATATGTTCACACTTGAAAAATATCACCACTATGCTTTGAAGCTGTTGCTTCGGAAGTCCACTTGGTAATGTTTTATATTTTTTTTTATTTTTTTTTTTTTTTTTTACTTACCTATATTTTCCTATTGTTTACAAATAAATGTCTCTCTCTCTTTCCAGCTCACATGCGGAAACTCCGCCATCAGACCCATATCGATGACTTATCGATAGGTCATCAACATTTCAGAGCATTATCGATATGCCGGCCAATTCTGGCTAAACCAAAGCCAAAGACTCTGAATCTCAGCCTTATAAAGCTAACTTCTTGCCTTGCTCTCAAATGATGCCTTACGACTCTAGCCAATATTGGCTTATTTTACTTAAATATTTGGTCTCTTTATGTTTTTCCCCACTAAAAGCTAATTGCTCTAAAACTTCTAGCCTATAAAGCTAACTCAACTAAAAGCTAACTGCTCTAAAACTTTTAGTCTTTAAAGCCAAGCCTTGCTCGCAATTGATGCGCCAACGGCCAAGCTAAAAAACTAGTGTTACTCAGACCCAAAATATGGGTCTCCCTATTTTTTCTTCAGTGTGGGGGAAAACCAGTTTTTTCCCCGACATTTATCGCCACGTTTTTGTAGCCACCTTAGCACCAAATTCTTATTCGCCAAGTGTATTTATTATTAAAAAATTGCTACCTACTTGACTACTTATGCTAAAAGTAACATAATCTTAAATCTATCATACTACAAACTATCTTACCTAAATCGCTAAAAACTAAATGTTAATCTAATGTCTTATTGTATATTTTTTATTTAGTATTAATCTAGTTTTAAGATAATTTTAATCCCCCGCCCCTGCTGCTGTAACGGCCTTTTAAATTTAAATTTTTGCTATATACCCTTGTAGGTGAAACGGCAAAAAATAAAAAGCGGCCTCAATCGAAAGACTGAGGCCAGGCGGATCAAACGCCCTACCTTAAAAAGTGGGGTAATTCAAGGTCATGTAAACGCGGCAGAACTCTCCTTGAAGTGATCCAGGCTGACAAGAAACTGGACATCCTGGCGACGGGTGGTAATACTCATTTCCCACACGACCGGCGAAAAAATCCCTCAGCCATGGACTTTGGAGTTTATTCTGGAATAAACCACAACAGATTAAGTACTGACCACTTACCTGTTTTTGTAGACATCACGATGGACCAGCACCCAAACTTACTTCCTGACAATCGAAGACTTTTGCCTGTAGGATCTAACATCAAACTGTTCCAAAACACCCTCAGCGACTCCCTCCACCTAAATATGGAAATCGAATCTGGATTAGACATTGAGGACGCGATTAATATCTTCACAAACAATAGTCACCATGCTGCAGCCCTGGCCACTAAACCTCTACGAAGGGACCTGCCAAATACGAATCGTACCGAATCGGAGGAGCCATACCTATAAATAAAAAAATGCACAAATTATTAAAACAAAAAAATAAAATAAAATTGATATAATGCCTCTCACGAAACTTTGAACGTAAAAAAACATTAAAATATACTAAACAAAGAAATAAGCCTATCAAAAAACAAACACTTAAATAAAAAACTATGTAAAATAGACTCCTCTGATCGGTACAGACCCCACAAGCTGTGGCAATTAACCAACAAACTAAAACGGCAGCCCCTTCCTAACTGGCCTCTTAGGATCCCTAGCGGAGTAGACAAGAAGCATGCATGGACAAGATCACCTGAAGGTAAAATGGAGCTGTTTACTGACCAGTTAGAGAAGCGTTTCTCTCCCAACTTGACAAATAGCTCCCTTGACAGGGCCAAAATCAACGAGGAAACAAATGCCATCCTTGCCAAAAAAATGCTCATGGAGTATGCATGTAAAACCCACCACTCCATCGCTAGCTCCTCCGCCAACTTTGACTCCAGCAACTCACCTTTTGTCAAGCCCATCACTCTCTCTGAACTAAAAAAAGAGATTGATAGCTTAATCAACAAAAAAGCACCAGGATATGATAGGATCAACAATGCCCTAATCAAAGTTCTCCCACTCAAAGCTATCATCTTCTTACTCAAAATATACAACAGCATCCTACGTTTTGGCCACTTCCCCCTAGTGTGGAAAAAAGCCATAGTTGTCATGGTAAAAAAACCAATTTCTGAAGCTAGCTCGTATCGCCCCATAAGCTTGCTTCCTGCTTTCTCAAAAATACTTGAATCCTTGCTTGCCAAGAGGCTCCTTAAATGTAACCGTCTTTCACAATCCATACCTAACCACCAATTTGGATTCCGCAAATTTCATGGGGCCGACCATCAACTAGCACGCGTTACACAATTCCTCCAGAGAGCTTTTGAGGACAAACTGTAGGATCGCCTATATTCATCGATATTACAGAAGCGTATGACAAAGTTTGGCACTGCGGTCTGCGTAACAATTGATAAAGCTACTACCTATTAACCTATACAAAGTTCTGGACAGTTACCTCAAGGATCGCACGTTCTCCGTTCGCGGTAACCATGGTATTATGTCCCGTGATGGGAAAATTTTAGCAGGAATCCCTCAGGGTAGTGTTTTGGGACCCCTACACAACATATACTCGTCAGACATGCCAATTCCAAAGTTCATAATTGAGCATAAACCCTGATCGAATATTACCCGACCTATAAACACGGTGACACTCTGCTCTCTACATATGCTGACGATACTATTTTCATCTCGACCGATAAAAACGCCCTTGTAGCCATGAATAAAACGGAAAATTACCTACACAAGTTCTCTACCTGGTCCAACAAATGGTGTTTCACAGTCAACGTGAGTAAAACAGTTCATGTTCTCTTCTCCAGACGATCTACCTCACCTGCTGTTAAAGCTGCCACTGTTAAGTTTAATAACAAACCTATTAAAAATACGTCCTCGTGCCGATACTTGGGAGTCCTTGTTGATAGCAATCCCTGTTTAAAACCCATATTGCCAAACTTTGTGCTCAAGCCAAGTCCACCTATACTCGCTACAAATGGCTCGGGGGAGCTAAAAGCCATCTTAGCACCCGCTGCAAGGTCACTATCTACAAGCAAATCTTAGTCCCTATTTGGACATACGCTATTCCCATATGGGGTAGCCTAATATCTAACACCCTATTCAAAAAAGCTCACAAATGCGAACATCTATTGCCCAAACTCTGAAATTCAAGAAAAAATAACGCCAAACCTCTAGAAACTATATACAATGACGCTTGCCTAAGATTCTTTAACTCCATGTCTGACCATGAGAACAAAGAAATTGAAAAACTTTATCTAAAGCCATTTATCCCTAAACGTTTGCCATGGCCTAGGTACTCAAAGCAAATAGATAAACTTGTCGCCTCACGAACGATAAAAAAGCCAAAACACCACCACTGATGCCACCTCAGCTCAACCCTGGCTCCAAGGCGCCAGCTCTTATTGCTGACAACTGTCACCAGACCTACAACAGGATCACTGAAAAGCAAGATGTTCTCAGAGCTAAGGAAGCGTCTATAGCTAAAAAAAAACCCCCGGCAAGCCTGCCCCCCCTTGGGCCAAACGAACAAATTCAATACACGGAAAATGAACTACTCGCTCTAAACATGGCTAGTCTGGAATCTGAGTTGCTCAAATAATTGATAACAGCACGAATAGCACTGATGCTCTAAAAAAAAGGAAAACTGATACTGCACCCATGATGGTCCTAACTAACAATCACTCTAACACCAATACTAATACTTCTGCAAACATTCACTTACCTAATCATAACGAAATATGATTTCAGGCGGCCCCTGCAAAGCCAGAATCCTGCCCACTATTCAGCTTGTCCTGGCCTGGCCAGAGGGCCAGTCCAGTCGACAGCTGTGCCTCCAGTAGACGCGCCTCCTGCACTCTCTGCCTCGTTCTCAGCGTCTGCACCATCTCGTCCATCGTCCTGTCCAGATTTCCGCTCGCCTGATGCACCAATACCTGAAAATAAAACAAATCTAAAAATAAAACCAACTAAAAAGTACAAATACTCACCTGAAAATACACAACAGCAAACAGCAGCTCCTTGTCCAGCGTCGTATGCATCGTCTCATCTGCGTCGTCCAGAATCTCGTCAAGCTAGTCCGTCTGCAGCTCCTGTATCTGAAAATATATTAAAATTATTATCTAAATCAGCAATAAAACACAAAAACTCACCTGAAAATCTACGTCAGACAGCAGCAGCATCGTCTGCGAATCCTCGTCCAGCATCTGGCCAATCATCTGGTCCATCTCGTCCTTCACTAGCGCCTGCACCTGGAAAAAAACACAAATCGTCAGAAAAATCTCTCAATAATCACGTAAACTTACCTGCAAATTCTCTTCAGTCACCTGCAGCAACACCAGCTGGTCCTTCTGGCCCTCTACCCAAGGCTGCGCCTGAAAATAACAAAAAATCAACAAAGAAACAAGTTAAAATAACTAAATACATATCTAAAATCGAGCCCCAGCCGCTTTCGGATCCAACTGGAGCTCCTCCTGCTTCTTGTGCTGCATCACTTGGCCCGTCACCTGGTCCTAAACGTCATAAAGCTGCACCTGTACCTGAAAAAAATATAAAAATGTTAAAAATACTACTAAACCAACCAATTATTCACCTGCCATACAAATGCCGCCAGCCGCAACACATTCTTCTATTCCAGACGCACCTGAAAACGGAGAAAAAACAAAGTTAAATTTAACTACAAATATTGGAAAAACTAAAAGCCAACAATACTCACCTAAAAACTCAACGCGGCCACCTGCATCCCATGGAGTCTAGGTAAGTACCTCGACCTGAAAATAAATATAAGCAAAACATCAACCTAAAAAATACTTACCTGCAAGCAGCTGTTCCCGTCCTAACAGCTTTACTCTGTCGTCGGTGGAGGTCTCCAGTGATGATTCAGCAGCCATGTTCCTGTAAAATAATAATAATTAATTTATAATTTCCAATATTTGTTAATCTTATTGTCAATATTGTAAACACCTATTTATTAAGTAAAAATGATAAAGATTAGTTTGTATTAATCGGATTATATCTTTGGGTTTTGCGCAAATGCAACTTGCTCGTTGCATCGCCGGAAGAGAAGAGAGACGCCGTCTCTCGACCTATCGAGGACTTATCGCTAACAATCGATACTTATTACTCACAATCGATACTTATTACTAACAATCGATACTTATTACTAACAATCGATACTTATTACTCACAATCGATACTTATTACTCACAATCGATATATGCATGAGCATTTAACAGACTTTAAATAATTGGAATCTTACAACTCGGCCGTCCTGACGAGGAATCGACCTCGATTCCAATTGGTAACAACGGAGGGGGTAAATAAGAATCTTAAGTGGCTGGGGGAGGCGGAAGTGGCCGGTGTGATGGCGGCTGCGGCAGTCGATACGGAGGGCACTAAAGCGGGCATCTCTTCCCATGCGGTGGTGGCAGCGGGTACAGCAGTGGCAGCGGGTGCAGCGGCGGTGGTTACAGCAGTGGCAGCGGGTGCAGCGGCGGTGGGTACAGCAGTGGCAGCGGGTGCAGCAGTGGCAGCGGCGGCAGGTACCGTAATGGATGCGACAGCAGCGGCGGCGGGTACAGCGGTGGCGGCGGCGGTGGGTACAGCAGTGGCAGCGGGTGCAGCGGCGGTGGTTACAGCAGTGGCAGCGGGTGCAGCGGCGGTGGGTACAGCAGTGGCAGCGGGTGCAGCAGCGGTGGGTACAGCAGTGGCAGCGGTGGTGGGTACAGCAGTGGCAGCGGGTACAGCAGTGGCAGCGGGTACAGCAGCGGGTACAGCAGTGGCGAATATAGCCGCAGCGGGGCCGGCAGGGGCGAGTATGACGGCAGTTGGCACAGCAGGAGCGAGTATGGCAGCAGTTGGCCCAGCGGCGGCGGGCCCGGCAGGGGCGAATGTGGTATCAGTTAGCCCAGCAGGGGCTCGTATGGCGGCAGTTGGCCCAGCAGCGGCGGGCCCGGCAGAGGCGAGTATATCAGCAGTTGACCCAGCGGCGGCGGGCCCGGCAGGGGCGAGTATATCAGCAGTTGGCCCAGCGTCGGCGGGCTCGGCAGGGCGAGTATGTCAGCGGTTGGCCCACCAGCGGCGGGCCCGGCAGGGGCGAATGTGGCATCAGTTAGCCCGGCAGGGGCTCGTATGGCGGCAGTTGGCCCAGCAGCAGCGGGCCCGGCAGAGGCGAGTATATCAGCAGTTGGCCCAGCAGTGGCGGGCCGGCAGGGGCGAGTATATCAGCAGTTGGCCCGGCAGGGGCGAGTGTGGCGGCAGTTGGCCCGGCAGGGGCGAATGTGGCATCAGTTAGCCCGGCAGGGGCTCGTATGGCGGCAGTTGGCCCAGCAGCAGCGGGCCCGGCAGAGGCGAGTATCTCAGCAGTTGGCCCGGCAGGGGCGAGTGTGGCGGCAGTTGCCCGGCAGGGGGGGGGGGGGGGGGGGGGGGGGGGGGGGGGGGCAGGGGCGGGCTCGGCAGGGGCGAGTATATCAGCAGTTGGCCCAGCAGCGGCGGGCCCGGCAGGGGCGCGTGTGTCAGCAGTCGGCCCAGCAGCGGCGGGCCCGGCAAGGGCGCGTGTGTCAGCAGTCGGCACAGCGGTTCTCGGTACTGCAGCGGTAGTCACAGCAGTGGGTGCACTAACAGCGGTGGGCGTGGAGGCGGCCGTCCTAGATGTGGAACGTGTGGCGTGCCGTGTCCCGAAATATGTATTCTTTCGGGTGGTCATCCCACTTCTGAGTTGTAAACACCTATTTATTAAGTAAAAAAGATAAAGATTAGTTTGTATTAATCGGATTATATCTTTGGGTTTTGCGCAAATGCAACTTGCTCGTTGCATCGCCGGAAGAGAAGAGAGACGCCGTCTCTCGACCTATCCAGGACTTATCGCTAACCATCGATACTTATTACTCACAATCGATACTTATTTCTAACAATCGATACTTATTACTAACAATCGATACTTATTACTAACAATCGATACTTATTACTAACAATCGATACATATGCATGAGTATTTAACAGACTTTAAATAATTGGAATCTTACAATATTTATACTTATGTCACATTTTTCTAATTGTTTGTTTACATTTTGGAAATATATCGCCTTCTCTTTTCAGCCACATGCGCCGCCACCTGTTGCTGTATCGATTTCTTATCGAATAAGTATTGAGCAGCAACAGTGAGCGCACACGCAATAATGAGCACTCACTCCAGTGTTGCCCTAAAAATACCACAAAAAATGCCAGTTTCCCTACATTTCTCGCTCTAGCGCCCTATGCACTTCTCTACTTACCTCTATTAGTGCCCTCTGCACTCGCCTAATTCCCCCTATTAAGACCCCTTGCACAGGAAAATTAAATTTAAAATTCTTATTGCTAAAAACTAATACTTACTTATGCTAAATACTTAAAACTACTTACGCCATAATTATCTCTAAAAAAAAACACTAAATTCTAAATGTCATTGTCTATTTTATTATTATACATTCATTGTTAGTAATTAAATTAGTTTATAAGTTATTTTATATTGTCCCTTCCCTGCTGCTGTAACGGCCCTATTTTTAGATTTCTGTTTTATGTCTCTAGAAGATGAAAGGACAGGCGGATCAAACGCCATAATCTTAAAAAAATACGCCTGATGACACAAATTAATAGAAGATAATTATGCCTAAAAATATCCTAAAATTTTCAATCACGCCCATAAAATATTTCTATTGGACATTTGTATCTCACTGTTAATTAACATTTGGACATCTCTCTGCCTCCAGTTACAGTGCAGTCTGGATTCAAGTTATGTTAATGAACTTAGCCGCAAATATAAATCTGTGAGAAATTTCCAAATTATATTATATATATATGATATTATATATATTCTAGACCACTTTGGACTAGTCTTAATTCATTTTTCACTTTATTATGCCTTCAGCACTTATTGTAAATTGCTGTATTTAATGACCCTTGTTATAGATTCTAAGGTCTTAGAATGAGAACAATAAAGGAGCCAATGGCCAGTCGGCCATTGGTGCTAGTTTGAGAATTCGCCTCAACACAAAGAAAAAAAACAAAGAAAAAAGCTCCGCTATAAATTGTTAAAAATATATAGTAAAAGTGGGAATTAATTGCCCAAATAAATCTTAAAAATAGTGTTTCAAGGCTCTTCACTAGTGTGCCACGGAAAATTGCCAATTTCCTAGCTAATTATTTAAATAAATGACAATTTAATATTTTTGTGTTGTTATAACCTAAAATGATTTATGTAAGAGGCTGGCAATCGAAACAATTTTTTCACTTGGGTATGTATTAGTGTATATACATACCCCTAAGTTCTCTCTCAGCCCTTTTATACATAACACATATACACACACACACAAGGGAAGGCGGTGACACACAGTTTTTCTTCTCACCAAGTACGGTCGCGTAGTTCAAGTCGTTCCGAAATCTCGTCAAATAAAGGAGCTTCCTGAGACCTGAGAATATACACAATTGTTAACCAGAGTCGGTTAGGGGTGGTGCTACGTACCCAAACACCTGCGGGCTCAATCGGGAGCCACTACTCCACCTGGCTCACCTTCATATTTCGTAGTTCGATAGCATCAGCTGTTCAGCAGTGTTGGTCAACGTATTCGGACACAGCTGATACGGGTAGCAGACCTGTAAGCTTACAGCCCGTAACAGCGTACATAAGCGGTGCATGCTTTCAGGCTGCACCATTTGGCGATCGTTGGAATTTTTAAAATTTTCTAAATTTCGAATCTACTGAATCTATAGATTGATAACGGCCAGCATTGGCCCCTGCCGCTGTGGCAATGCCGGTCAGTCAAATGGAGTACGAAGAGGATGGGCAAAGGGCTTCTGTCAATGGTGAAAAAGTCAGGTGAGCTAGCTAAAGCACTGCGAAACGCCAGATATGTAAATAATGACATGAAGGACCAAGCCCAGCAAGTCTTGCGTTAAACAAGTCTGCGCTCTCAGCATTCGCAATCCTCAAAAAAATGGAGAATACCACGAATGTGCAGACACAGTGGACACCACAAGAAAGCAGCAGGACAAAATTGGCAGACCGAAAAGCTTCTCACAAAGGTACACGGGCAAATAAGACCCAGAACAATGCACAGCAAGGTCACAAAGCCTCAGCTCCCCAAGTTCAACCAGAATGGAAAACTGTGGAGTCTAAAACAAAAAGAAAGGCTCAGTTAAAGCATAGACCAGATGCTATTATTCTGCATAGCACTGAAGGGGTCTCATATAGCGATATGCTCAAAATGGTAACTAGAAGCCAAGATGAAAAAATTAAAGCCGTTGGAGGAAATGTTACCAAGGTGAGGCGCACAGCGAATGGCGACTTACTCCTCGAGCTAAGTAAGGGAAGAGCAGATAACCTTCATAAGCTAAAAGAAGATATTGGCAATGTGCTGGGCGCCAAGTTCGAAACTCGCGCTCTCACAGATAATATAAGGCTGGAAATACTGGACCTAGACAACGAGACAACCGTAGAAGAGATAGTAGCAGCCTTTCTACCAAGTTGAAAATTGACCGAGCCAGGCGCTGTCAAAAGTCTCCGCCCATCATACCGTGATACCCAGAAAGCGCTCATATATGTTCCGGCAACAACCGCAGAGACAATCCTCAAGGCCAATAAGATTACGGTGGCATAGTCAGTGTGCCGAATCAGAATTAATAATGCCCCAGTTAGATTCTACAAGTGCCTAAAAACTGGCCATGTCGCTGCCAAATGTAATAGCGACGTTGACAGAAGTGGCTGGTGCTTAAAATGCGGAACCAGCGGTCATAAAATTCGGGACTGCTGTAACGAGGCCAAATGTTTTCTATGTGCAGCAGAAGGACTGACTTCACTCTCACATGTAGCTGGCAGCCAGAGATGCCCGTCCGCAAACGGGCGGTCATCCAACGAGACCCGTAAGCACAATAATGATGATTAAGTTTATCCAGCTTAATCTAAATCATTGCTGGGCAGCCCATGAGCTGCTATCACAGACAGTGGGTGAGTCTAGAACAGACATAGCCATTATAAGCGAACCTTTTAAGGCCAGAACTGGAAATAACTGGTCCTGCAGTATTTCTGGGAAGGCAGCGATCTGGGCTTGTGGAACGCCATCACTATTGCAGCGTTCCGTGCTAAACAAGGAGCACTATGTCAGGGCAAACATAAGCGGCCACTGGGTCTACAGCTGCTACTTGCCACCAAGTCTGAATATCCAAAGCTTCAGCGATGCCTTAGACGATCTCGAGCAGACGCACGTACCCGCAGCCCAGTTATTATAGCTGGGGACTTCAACGCCTGGGCTGTTGAATGGGGTAGCAGTCTAACCAATGCCAAAGGGAGAGCACTTTTAGAGGCATTTGCAACACTTGATATAGCTTTGCTTAACGTAGGATTCCAAAATACCTTCAATAGAGCGGGACTCGGCTCAGTAATAGACCTGACTTTCGTCAGTGAAAGTCTTTATAGGTCAACTAGCTGAGCAATTGCTAATGTATATACTGCAAGCGACCATGAAGCCATACATTTTTCGGTCGGGGAAGCACAACTTGCACCTGCAAGACTTCCTAGCATCGATAAAGGCTACAAGTCCGAAACATTGAACGTGCAGGTATTTTCAGCATTAATTGAGAGGGCCCAATTCTCGCGGAACTCGGCTGGCGTGATGGCCGAACAGCTCTATAGCAACCTGGACGCAGCCTGCAGTGCAAGCATGACGCAAATAAAGAATTATAGAAGACATCATCAACCTGTATTCGAAGTGGATGCGGGATTGCGTCAATCGGCACCGGAATCGACCGAGAATGAGCGATATTTGCAACAATATCAAGAGGAACTGAGACAGCAGTACCTCCAGGAGGAGGAGAAGCGACAACAGCAAATTGAGCAACATCGCCAGCAGCAAAATGAGCAAATGCAACGACAACGCCGTCAATATCAAGACCGAGAGCTGGATCTACTGGAACAGATGCAACAGCGACCAAACAATCCACTGCAGCAACAGATTCCCGAATGGGCCAGACAGGATGATCAGAATTCGTATAATCCATATAATACACGTCAATTGTACAGTAGCCTCATCCCAGAGGAGGATGAAATTCGTGAAAATCGACAGCGTCTGCAGTGGCAGCAACAGCTTTTCGATGACTATGAGCAGCAACCACCGACTGATTATATTGTTGCCAATTCACATATGAATCAGCGTCCCCAGCAGGAGAATCACCGGGAGCGCCGTCAAGAGGAGCGCCGTCAAGAGGAGCGTCGTGAGCGGGAGCGCCAACATCGCGAACGTCTCCATCAGAAACGTATCCATCAGGAACGTCTCCAATGGGAACGCCGTCAAATGCAGGAGCGTCGTGAGCAGGAGCGTCGTGAGCAGGAGCTTCGTGAACAGGAGCGTCATGAGCGGGAACGTCTCCATTGGGAACGCCGTCGTGAGCAGGAGCGCCGTGAGCTGGAACGTAGTGAGCAGGAGCGTCGTGAGCAGGAGCGTCGTGAGCAGGAGCGTCGTGAGCAGGAGCGTCGTGAGCAGGAACGCCGTGAGCAGGAGCGCCGTGAGCAGGAGCGTCGTGAGCAGGAGCGCCTTGAGGAGGAGCGCCGTGAGCAGGAGCGCCGTGAGCAGGGGCGTCGGGAGCATATTTATATAAAAAAAAAATTTTAGGTCTACCACCTTTGTAAAAAAAGTATAATTCAGTGCATCATTAATACAGTGGAAATTAAAAAAACAAGTAATAGAGGAAAATTAATCAAAAGCATTACTTTTGCCAGATCGCCCATAGGAAGAAAGGAAGTCAAATGGCTTATGTGTTCCCCTTTGACTTCGACACTCAGTAATCCATGAAGTAATTCCAACGCCGTGGATAGACAACAAAATGAAATCCGGACTATTTTATATGATGTGTCTGTTGTGGAGGATCTTGTAATTTTGGTATTGTAAAGATTAAGGAAAAATAATTTTATTATATTTAGACGGGAAAATAAAATTTTAAAATCTTATGCTGACGTAAAGAAAACAAATAAGGAATATAATGGTTTTCTGACTGAAACGACTTCATCTTAATGATTCCGATAAGCGCTCAGTTCATAAGATGCAGGAATATTTTAAAGCGTTTTAAATTTTTAAATGCTTTAAAGAAGGAATAAATTAAAGCGTTTTAAATTTTTAAATGCTTTAAAGGAGAAGGATTAAATTAAAGCGTTTTAAATTTTTAAATGCTTTAAAGGAGAAGGACCAGGGAGAAAGAAGTAAATTTGAACTTGTTCCTTTGACTGCTGCGAAGCAAGTGAAGGCGATTGTGAGCTGAGGTCGAACGAAAACTTTTAGTGCCAGTGCCGCCTACTTGACCACAATTAATATTATCCAGTTTTGGAAAATCGTAGAAAGTAGTGTTGGAAAACGTGAAACACACTCGGGTCAAATTTTTAGTGTTGCATTTGTTAGAGCTTGGAAACTATCGATAGTGGCGTGATTCGATATTTTCAATGTTTTAGGAGCAAAATTTAATTACAATAAGTATCATTTTCAAAAAAAATGAATACAATTTTGCTTAACCTAATATTAATAACCAAAATTATATAGTTTTAGCCTTTCAAGTTATATAAATATTTACCAATTAATTATCAAAAAAAAATTTACCTGTTTTGATTTTGTTTGAATTAAAATTAAATTAACATATATTAGTTTTCAGACTTTTAAATTTATGGAGATCAACTCTTAAAACCAAAATTAAAAGAAAGCAAAGAAAAACATTTAACATAAATTTAACTCCATCCAAGCGTTTCTTTTCAATTGTTGTGTAACTATTACATATGTATGTTATACTATCGATAGTGGCCAAAAACAATCGATGGTGGTAAATATTCGATACCTCGATAGTGCCATCGATAGTTCCCCAGCTTAAGTATTCGTAAAATATCGATAAAAAAAAAGTCAATCGAACCACGTGAATTTAACAATAAGACATTCTTTTCTTTGTTGTAAAATTATTATCTTATTTGGATTAAAATTCATTCACAATAAGCGCAAAATAAGTTTCTTAAAGTATTTTTGCTGTATATATATAATTTCCAGTTTTGACTTTACGATAACATCACTCAATTTTATGGCGTATCACCTGGATGATTCCTTTCGACTAACTAATAAACTTACCACCAGGAGGCACAGGACTCGACTCGGCAAAGGAATCTTCATTTGCAACATTTTCATTGGCATCTTTTGTCGGTTTGTTGCCTGCTGCTGTTGCTCCCCAGTAATAAAATGCTAATGAATTAATTTTAGAAGGAACTTTGCAATATTCTCCTTTTGAAGAACCTTTGAGAACCTCCTTTGAGAACCTCCGCTCCTTTGACTGCATTAAATTTAATGAACTCTCTTATTAAATTGGTTCGAAATTAAGTAAAACTGAATTATGCATTCCCCTTCCATTCTTCCTTCCATCAAAGTCAACAGTAAATATTTAAATTTTCATCACCTTTTTGTCTAAACACTGAAATTGAAATTGTATTTGAAATAGTTGACAAATATTAGACAAATATTTAACTACATTATAGAGTAGTGAGTGAAGGGCAAGAGCAGAGCATCAAATGAAAGGGCACCAACCGAACCACTACCACCGGGCCGGAAGTCGGCAAAAGCAATTTCCTAGTCCTAGAGTTTGATTTTGTTTACCTAAACTCAAAAGATACAATTTTTGCAGCTAATGAAGTGCACAGATATTTGGTTAAAAGGAGAAGGAACCAGAGCACAACAGGTAGATGTAAGGCAAATAATCAACTCTCAGACATAACAATATAGCATAGGATATGGCCATATAAAAAACAAAATAAAATCATATTTAGCCTTTAGATTTCTAAAAAATATATATATGATATATATGTATATTGCAATGATAAACTTGTAAAAGGTAGAGCTAAGCTCACATTTCGAAATATCTTGAAAGGTTAAAAAAGCAAAAAATGAAAATGCAGTTTTTTGGAGCAAGCCAATAAAATTTTGGAAAAAACATACAAAATAATATCGAAAATTTGGAATTTAGAATTTGATTTGTAACAAATTTTTGGTTACGTTTCAAATTTTTTTATATTTTGGAGTTAAGAGATAATAAGGAAGAATAACAAATATATTGTTTTATACCTTTATGGTTATATAAAATATATCAGAAAAACCAGAGGGGAATCAATATATCCCTGGCCTTATCGAAGTCTCTATACCCTGTAAGAAATTCTTAGTAGCTTTAAGCTAATAATTATGAGTAAACAACGAGCAAAGTTCTATTAAGTATCAAAAGTCGGAGAATTATAATGGCATTATTCAATTTACTTATGTATAACATCGAGCTTGTTTCTTTATAATTTCAATATACTTTGTTTTACAGGGTAAAAGATGTTGATTGTTGATTTTTAAGCCTTGGAGTGGGAATAAAAAGTGAAATTTTAAGAGCCAAAATATTTGCTTAAAATCTTTATAGTTAAATAGCTAAATATGGGTACGAAAAAATCAGATTTTAATATACGGAAGACACAACTAAAGACTATTTTAAGTGTGCATGCAAATTGCCTATTGAAAATTTATAACAAATAAAATTAATTCACAAATTCAAATAATAGCTTCAAGTTTAAAGGGCCAACAAGATATCAACTGTGTATCAGTCTTAAAATTACTTCCAACTCTTTTAGGTTCTAAAAAATTAATTGTGGAAATACATGACGTTTCTTTTCAATGCTAAAGTATTGTTTAAATACATATTCTCTCTTATTCGAAACTTTGAGTTATCCTCTAGCGCCAAATGCCTTGATCTGGAGACGCACACCCATTATTATCAAAGTTTTTTAGCTCCAAAATTTCTAGGGAAAAGTATCAGCGTATTCACCTAAAAGAATGTTTGCATTATTTCTTCCGTGTCATCCGAGTTTCTCTTCACAATACTTGAATGACCGAGGTTCTACTGTAGAATTGTATTTTTAAAACATTCCCTGACAAGGGGAAGTTTAGGTACGCGAATCTGCGAAGTATGCTATAGTTTACTGAAAACCTTGTTTTTACTTTCAGATTTCCGTATAGTTTTTTCAAAGAGAATTTCGCGTAATATTTCATTTGAAATGTATCAATACTAAAAGGCCGAAAAAGTAAAGACTTCAAATTGTAAAGCATTTGAGAGGGGTTTTTAATATTAAAGCTCCTTTAAATAAAATGTTACACAAAACAAGTGAATCAAATGCTGAAATGAACGCGAAACTTAAGCCGCAGATCTGCATAGTCAGTTATAGACACTTAAATGCCAGTCAAAATTGGATTTGGGCCCAAATCCCTTCTCTTCGTTTCCTCTCAGTCAAAACCAAGCCAATTCCCCAGCTGCACATTAAAGTGGTGAATAAAATCACTGTATAGAGAAAGAGGCAGTAGTGGGGAGGTAGTGAGTATGTGTCATGTGTGTGGTGTGTGTGTTGGATGTTAGTGTGTCATTTTTTTATGCTTATTTAAAAAAGTGTCCAGAAGTTTTGTGATTTTGATAAACAGACAGAGAGAAAAAGTGGAAGTAAAAAGCAAAATGATAGCAAAAAAGGAAAATGTGGAAAAGCTCGTGAGCTCAGATAAAGAAAAACTCACAGAGAACAAAAAAAAACACACACATTTATGCAAGTCACATACGCCACACAGCTTTTAATAATAAAAACAACGAGCTGTGCTCTCTTAATATGAAAAAACATAGAAGCAACCCAAAAGGAAACCAAAAGTAAGCCATATATAGGCAAGAAATACAGAATGATAAGGATAAAAACGATTGCGTAGGGACAGAAGGCGGGGGAGGAAGGTGTAGTCAGGAAGGGATGTAGACGTGTGTGTGAATGTCTTTATATGGTCATATGTGTATGTGCCTTAGTTCCCTTTCTCTCGTTCTCCCTCAAGATGTAAGATGTTTAACAAATTTTAAAGCATTTGTTCGTCATTTAAATTTTTGAAATTCACTTTTTTTTTTTTTTTTTTTTAACGTTTAATATATATTTGTTGAATCTACTCTTAAATTAGAGCCTAACAACAAGTTTGAGACGAGTTCTATTATTAGTTCGCGTAAGGGAATTGGCAAGAACATTTGGGTGTGCATCCAGTTTCGCAGAATACTTTAGTTGTTGAGTACCTATTTCAGATTTTACGCTAGGTATATTTAGATCATTTTGAATGTTGTCGTTTCGTATATACCACGGGGCCCCCGTGATTGATCTTAAAATCTTCGACTGCGCTCTTTGTATAATATCGACATTGCTGGTACTTGCATTTCCCCATAGTACGGCTCCGTAAGTCCAGATGGGTTTCAGTACGGAGTTGTATAGGAGGACTTTATACTCCAGACGTAGAGGGGACCGAGCATTGATGATCCAATGTAGGCTACTCGCTTTCAGTTTAAGCTGTGACTTTTTTGCTTCGATGTGCTTGCGCCAAGTTAGTCTTCTGTCTAGGTGGATGCCAAGGTAAGTGACATCCACGGCTTCAGGAACTGGTACGTTGTTTAGCATTAGAGCTGGGCAGTTTCTTCTGTTAAGCGTAAATGTAACATGTTTGCATTTCTGCTCGTTGACCCGGATACGCCAGGTTGCTAGCCATTCCTCTACCACCTTAAGGTGTTCCTCTAGTTTTGCAGAGGCTTGTATTGGGCATTTGGATCTGCTAAGGATTGCCGTGTCATCGGCAAAAGTGGACGTTGTAAGTCCTAAACTCGTTGGTAGGTCTGCAGTGTACAGCAGGTAGAGCAATGGGCCGAGTACACTGCCTTGCGGTACACCAGCTTTGATTTCAAAATCAGCGGAGACGGAGCCATTACATCTTACAGCGAATTTCCTATTGTAAAGGTAAGATTCCATGAGTTTGTGTGTGTACTGTGGCAGTTTTTGCCGGATTTTGAACATCAGACCCTCCAGTCAAACTCTATCGAAAGCCTGGGCAACGTCGAGAAAGACAGCCGCACAGTATTCTTTTAGTTCGAATGCTGTTCGTATTTCGGATGTTATGCGATTGACTTGTTCACTTGTACCATGTTTTTCGCGGAAGCCAAACTGGTGTGAAGGGATTGTGTTCTCCGATGCCAGAAATGAGTTTAGGCGGATCTGCAGGACCTTTTCAAAAAGCTTCGAAAGACATGGCAGCAAACTAATTGGCCTATAGGATGATGGCTGGGTTTTGTCCTTTCCCACTTTAGGAATCATGATGATAGTGGACTTTTTCCATGTTCTTGGGAAGTAGCCAATTTTTATTATAGCGTTGAACAGTTTGCAGATATATTGTATTGCAATGATAGGGAGTTCTAGGATCATTTTCGGTGTGATTAGGTCATGGCCAGGGGCTTTTTTCGGCTTTATGTGGTTTTTAATAACTGCAGTGATCTCGTCCGATTGGAGTTCCGAGTACTCACTATCCGTTAATGTGTTCGAAGGGGGAAGTACAGATGAGTTTGATGTTGGATTTGGCTGGAAAACCATTTTAAGATGTGTGGCAAATACGGATGCCCTCTCTTCGTCACTGCGGGCCCATCCACCGGTTGGACTCCTTATCGGTGAAATTGTCTCTGTAGGAGCGCTTAAAGTTGGGTGGGCTTTCCACAGAGGATGTTTAGTGCTGGTTGGACTGAGCTTTTCTATGTATTTCCTTTGAGCCCAGCTTTCCTCTTGTCTTAACGCCTTGGAGAGGTTGCGATGAGCTTGCCTTAGGCGAAGTTTTGCTGCTGGTGATCGAGTAATCTGACATTCTCTTCTTAGACGTCGTTTTTCCGTTACTAATTGTTCTATCCGCCGGTTCGTAGGCCTGTCAACAGGTTTGGTGTAAGAAGAGGCATGTGGAGTAGATACACTTGCTGCAGCTCCCATCATCGACTCAAGTGCAGAGACGCACATATCAATGTCCTCTGCAGCATCCAGTTTCGGCGAACAGTCAATGTGGGCACTCATGTACATTTTAAATTTAAGCCAATTTGTTTTGTTGTTTGTAAGCCTATATGGGCGATCAAGTACTTGAGGTCTTGTTAATAATGTGAATAGCACTGGAGAGTGATCGGAAGTTAAATCTAGCAGTGTTTCCGCAGTGATCCGATTACGTGGAATCCTCTTGGTTACTGCGAAATCAATCAAGTCAGGCACTTTCTGTGGATCTGTGGGCCAATAAGTAGGCCTACCCGGTGAGACGCAATCCATCTTATTGAGAGGGTTGACTATTGTGTTGTACAACTGCTTTCCTTTAGAATTTACCAGTCGAGATCCCCAGTGCGTATGTTTGGCGTTATAGTCCCCTGCTGCAATGAAGCGATCTCCGAGTGTGTTAAAGAAATCGGTAAATTCCTTTTCAGAGATTGAGAAGCGTGGTGGGCAGTACAGGGCGACCAATGTAGTGTTGCCGCAGCTGGTTTGGACGGTTATAGCAGTTGCTTGTAGGTGCTGTGTTTCAAATCTGTTGAGGAACGAGTGTTTTATACGGTTTTTGATTAGGATACCGGTCCGCCATGAGCTTTTCCGTCTGGATGGTTTGTTGCGTAGAAGGTATATTTTGGTATTTGAAAATTATTTTTTGATGTTAAATGTGTTTCCGAAATCAGCAAAACGTCGATTTTACTTGAGTCTAGGAATAGTTGCAGTTCATTTTTGTGCTTGGAGATGCCGTTAGCATTCCAAAGACATAGACGTAGGGAAGCCATTATTTATTCTCGATAAGCTTCTGGATAAGCAGGTTTTGATTCCGCATCAGTTCGTGCATACAGTTTTGCATGAACGTCATAAAAGTGGTCATGTTTTGATTGAGTGAGATCAATAGGGCCTCTAGACCACTTGGAGTTTGCTGGCCAAGCTCTGGTGCGCTAGGTTGCGGATTCTGTAGATGGCGGAGTGACGGGGTCTCTTTCGCGGGCTCCGTCTGTCCAGTTCGGAGCACACTAGCGAAGGATACACTAGGACTGGTTGTAGCAGTCATGTTGGATGATCTAGCAGCCTTGGCGAAGAAGACCTCCGGTGTAGTTTTGGAGGCGTTGAAGATGATTTTTGGTCCAGCTGGGGGTTTGCGCCCGTTTAGGTGTGATTTAAGATCCTTAAAGACAGGACATTCTCTGTAGTTGGCCGTGTGGTTCCCTCCACAGTTGCTGCATAGTCTTAGTGCGACGTTGTTTCTGTCCTTGGTGCAAATTCCATCTTCATGATGTTCGCCGCAGCCAACACACACTGACCTAAGATTGCAATTGTTAGAGGTGTGGTTGTATTCCTGGCAGTTTTTACACTGCGGTGGTTGGCGTCTCTTATGGGGCTCCTCTACGGTGATTCTTCTGTGCAATAGAAGCTGTAGGTTGTAGATCGGGTGCACTTCATTTGGCTTCGACCGCTTTGCATCTGGTTGGAGCTCGATTTTAAAGAGCGGCTGTGCGACTTTGTTCCTGTTGATGATGTTGACAACGGACTTGACCGCAAACCCTTTTTCGACCAATTTCTTGAGTAGGGACCGATGGCTCAATCCCCTTTAACACAACCTGGAGCCCTTTACTGCTTTTTAGTTGGTAGGTATAGAAGTTGATGTTAGCATTACGGAGGTACTTTTCGATGATGCGGAAATTGTCCTCAGTTTGGGCTTGACATTTAATTTCTTTAATGTTACCCCTATTGAGAGGGGTTACAACAAAGTTATTTGCCCCTACTGTTTCTACTAGCTTCGAAATCAGGGCGCTGCAGTTGGCTCCACGGATGTATAAAGGGGGTGGTCTAGCCGATTTAACTTTATCTACAGCGCCGGCTTGATCGTCTTGCTGATCGGCAAGAATTTTAAAACGATTCCCGCTAAGGGGTGCTACTCGTTCATTTGGTTTGGTTATTTTCGGCGTATTGCCACTTTTTTTCTTTTGCGGGCTTAGCTTCCGCTTAGTTATTTTAATATATCTGTCCATTCCAGTTTGGACAGAAGTCGTTGGGTTTACTATTGTGGCTGACTCTGGGCGACTTGTCGTTGACGGCTTGAGGCAGGTCAATACTTCGGCAGACGTTGCAGTAGTTGCTGTCAACGAGCTGACGGTGCTGGTTGCTGTCAACGAGCTGACGGTGCTGGTTGGTGCAATCGGTGACCCAGTTATCGATATTGATGGAGAAGCACACTGCTCTCTCCACGGTAAGTTGCTGTTAATTGCTGAGTGGCTGGCACTTTCGGTGTTATTGCTTACGTTAGCATTCAGTGGGGTCGGCGACACCACCGAAAAGTACGCGTTGTTGCGTTGGGCCGAGAGTCGACGCTCACGTTGTTGTTGTACAATTAGTTCTTGTAGCTGTTGCTGGTGGGGATCGAGAGAGCTTGGGCCCGAATTGGTGGACATGGCTTTTGTAAAAATTACGCACTTTGTTGTTGCAACTTAGTATTTATTGCTATTAGAGCAATCTAATAGCAATATGATTGTAAATAGGCGTCTCTGAGGCGACTGAGAGCCCTACACAACTTTTTGCAAACGCAGACTTTTTTTTTTTTACACTCAATTTTTGCGGAGTGCATTAAAAAACACGTCTGCACACGGCGGCAGTTGAATTGGAATCACTTAAATTGAAAATTTTCGTAATTATTCGTTGTATCAAAACCTTTCAGGCACCCTCCCTTTCAGGTTTTCCCAATGAATCAACCTTTAAACATTATGTTTAATGGAGAGAGTTCTAATTTAGTAGAGATGAAACAATGAAGAGTATTTGAGATAGATTAATTGGCAAATAACTAATCAACTTCCAATATACATGGGTTGGATTTGTTATATATCAAAAAATCAATTAAGTGTACTAGATTTGTGTACAATTCGGACCTTTTGGCAGATTATTCCGATAGTAATCTAAGACTAGTCAATTTAGGCAAGTTTAATAACATTAAATGATCTCTCTGAAGAAACTTTAACATTAATTCTCATTTAGATCAGACTTTATTAAGAATTGTAATACTAAAATAATAAATAAAATATTCCAACTAACATCAGGGAAGATCATGCGCATGATTTAACATTCTTACAGTAGCCACATTTGACAATATCAACATATATAAACTGATCTGGACTGTAGCTATAATTCTTGATTCTTTCAAATTTGGCAGAGCGTATACGTTTATAGATATTCAGCGAGTCCATGAGAAAACAAAATTTGCCACAAACACATTTTGGTGTCTCGGCTATCAATTTGATCAGTATGGCAGGTAGTGAGTATATAGGCAGTTTAAATTGGTCGACTGAACGAGCTGCTTGCAGCCAGAGCGGCTGAGGGGAGCATTGGGTCCTTGTGTTTGCCTCAGTGGTGCCCTCGAGACGTTGAACATCCAGATGATTGGGTCCTTTAAATGCATTGCCACAAACATCTAGGGTATTAATGTGTAGGTCTTCTAGGGCAGCTGGCAGAGATTCCAATTTATTGTCCGATACATAAAGCGAGTGCAATTTCTTCAGTCGTCGCATGGCAAAGGCTAAAAATGTTAGATTATTGTGATTTAGATTCAAATGAACCAGCTTTTGGCATTTAACCACCAGATAAATCTAATTCACAAAAAGATTCACTCAATTTGATGCCATTTAGAAATGACCAATCGTTCAGTTCTCCCAGACAATTCCCTGAAAAAAGTTTTAAACATTTTAAACATTTGTACAGCCAAACAGGACAGATAAAAGGGCGCGAAAAGCTACCAACTATTATTCACCTTCGTTAGCTGATTGTTGACCACATCCAGATGGGTTAGATTACGCAACGAGCATATCTCAAAACTTAGCTTAACCAATTGACTACTATTAATTGTCAGAGACTGCAGAGATCGTGGAAAACCCTTGATGTGATAATCGCAGCGACGATTAATAGTCATTTTAGTCTGTGACTTTGCTTTTTGTGTAATGGCCGTGGCAGTGGCTATATTCAGTCTCAAATTGATGGCGTCCTTGCCCTCCATATCCAGTTTGAGAGTCTGCAGGAATCCCTTTAACTGAATGGGATCACATTTAATCAATAGATTTTCTGCCGCTGCTTGAATCCAATTGTTGCTTTGAAGTCCGCCACGAATTTCGTGTGATCAGCCTGGATATTATCCTTGACCTTGTAACGCTGCCCAGTCTTGATTTGTGGCGTGAATAATATCATTTCCAGTTCCTTTTTTGTATTCCCTGTTGCAATGTAAAATAATTATTATTATTATTATTTTTGTTTTGTTTGTTTTTTCATACCATTTGAATCCAGGGCGCTCTGTTTGTAGCCTATGGCCGAAGTGGATTTAACTGCCCGCGGCGTACGATTCGCTTGGGTCACATGATTCACCACTTGCACCTCACAGAGGATTTTCATTTTAAACTTGTGGTATAAAGTTAAAAAATAAAAAAATATAAAATCAAACCAATTAACGCGGAAAAATACAATCAGCTGTTTTAAAAATAGGAAGGTTGCCACATCAACGTCTCCGCCTATCGATAATAAATAGATTTCTTAGATTGAATGGAGGGAAAATTAAAATTTTGTTTAACATAAGAATAAAAGTTGCTTGACTAAAAGCAAGAGTAGTTAATCGCATTAACATTTCGCATTCGTTAATCGCATTAACACTTCGACTATTCAGAAAAAAGAATATCCTTGGAAATCATATCTTTTGGAATCCTGAAATATAAATTACAAACATTCTTATCACAATCAAAATGAAAGAGAAAAGTTTGCAGTTGTATACCTCCTTCAAGAATAATGACAATAAATCTTCGTTTCTATTTATTCAAGATGAAGGTTGCCCCGTAGTCCTTAAGCCCATTCAGTTGAGATTAATTGCGTGTTGATCCAAATAAAGATGAGTGATGTTCTTCAATTGCAATTGATTTCAAGTTCTTGAGTTCCATTTATCCAATAGGTAGTCATCTGGGCAAAATCCCAAGTTAATCTAAACAGGAGACTCTAAGATTAGAAGCATTTTTGATCTAAAAGATATTAAAAACAGATTAACAAGATCACAGTACTATGAGGTTTTTCTTTCATTTACTTATTCATAATATTTAATTATTAATTCCACTTTTTGTTTGGCACATTGGCATAATAGGCTAATATCAGTTAATTAGAGCTGAGAATAGGTTCTTACATTGGTTGCTTATACTACAATTGTTGCCACATATGACAACATCAGAATAGATCATGTGCTCTCGACTATAGGTAAGATTTTTAATATTTACAAATTTCGGTTGACCAACACGTTCGATAATGTGCATCTTGTCTAAAGCATCGCACAATTTGCCACAGGAACATTTTGGTGCCTCGGCAATTAGTTGAATGAGTAAGGCTGGCAGGGAATCGATTGGCAGTTCATATTAGGCCACAGCTGGAAGCCAGAGAGGTTCAGGCGAATGAGTTGAAGCTCCGTCCGCATCGGAAGCAAAGGCCAGGCCCTTGAGACCCTTGAATGAATTACGCCAAACATCCAAGATTTCAATACGTAAATCATCTATGGCAGCTGGCAGGGATTTTAATTTGTTTTCCGACACGTAAAGCGAGCGTAATCTTCTCAGGCGACGTATGGCAAAGGGTAGATGAGTCAAATTATTGTAATTGAGATTCAAGTTAACCAATTTGTGGCACTTGACCACAGGCAAAGGCAAACATGTCAAATCGTTGGCCGATAAATCCAATTCGGCAGGGAGTCTCGTAATTTGCTGCCATTTAGAAATGACCAATCGTCCATTTCACCCAGATTATTGTCATGGAGGACGAGCTTGCTCAAGTGTAATCTCCCCAGTTAAACAGGTAACTGGAAATTTAAATTTAGTTTTGAAGATGCTAAAAGTTGTCTTTTCATTTATTTCCTTACCTTAAGCAACTTATTGTTGGATACATCCAGGTGGGTTAGATTCCGTAAGGAGCATATATGATAGCTCAATTTAACCAATTGCGTATTGTCTATTGTTAGGGATTGTAGATATCGAGGAAAGGCCTTGATGGGATAGTCACTGTGACGATTTATAGCCATTTTCGTCTGTAACTTTGATTTTTGTGCCATGGCAGTGACTGTATTTAGTCTCAAATTGATGACATCCTTGCCTTCCATACCCAGTTTAAGCGTCTGCAGGAATCCCTTCAGCTGAATGGGATCACATTTAATCAACAGATTCAGTGAGGGCTTCTTGAAAGCAATCGTTGCTTTGCCATCCAAAACGTATTTCGTGTGAATAGTTTGGATATTGTCCTTGACCTTGTAACGTTGCCCTTTTTAATCATTGGTGTGAACAATATAATTTGTATTCAACTTTTCGCAAAGCAATTCCAAACCATCAATTTGGCTTTCGTAAAAACCACAGCACTGAACATCAACTCGCAAGGGTCACACAGTTACTACAAAAATCACTCGAACAAAAAGAATACAGCTCTGCTGTATTTGTAGACA
Source organism: Drosophila willistoni (assembly GCF_018902025.1). Taxonomy (NCBI): domain Eukaryota; kingdom Metazoa; phylum Arthropoda; class Insecta; order Diptera; family Drosophilidae; genus Drosophila; species Drosophila willistoni. The sequence goes on from NW_025814244.1 coordinate 226,209, forward strand.
TTACTGAAGCATTTGATAAAGTATGGCACTTAGGATTATTGAATAAACTGGCCAAAAATACCTAAATGAATTCACCAAATGGTCAACTAAATGGTGCTTTACGATAAATAATGATAAGACTATTCGTGTCCTATACACAAAACGAAACATCTCCCCTGCTCTAAGATCTTACCTAATAAAAATCGATGAAAAACCTATAAAAAACGCTAATCAATATAAATATCTAGGAGTCACCACCTATGTATTCAAGCTAAAGCTATCTATCATCGCCTAAAATGGCTTGTTGGCGTAAAGAGCTCCCTCAGCACAAGATGTAAAGTCACAATATTTAAGCAAATTATTGTTCCCATTCTAACGTATGCTATTCCTGTATGGGGCAGCCTTATTTCGGAAACTCTATTCAAAAAAATCTGTGGAACGCACAACAAACTGCTGAGAAAAATTACTGACTCGGATATATTCAGCACAAATGCCTATATTCGCGACAAACATAATGTTAAATCCATGGAACTCAAATATGACTTGGCTTGCGTAAGATTTGCTATCTCCACTCTAGAACACCCAAATGTAGAAGTAAGGAATATCCTGGAAAAACCCTTTACTCCTACAAGGCTCTCCTGGCCTAGATACTCTATTCAACTAGAGAAAATGGTAGCAGCCCGAAATACACCTCATCTCACTCAACAGCCAAACCAGCAGCAATGTGCAGCACCAACACAGAACTTTCTTACCACAAATAGCACCCAGCAACAGCTAACTACAACCACGTTTCCTCTAAGTACTGCAAACACACAACACCTGTAGCATTTAGCGTTGCAGCAGCTGCATCAACCAGCTGGCCAGCAGCACCAGACCGCAGCACAGGCCTCTCAGCTACAGGCGTCATCTCCTGCAAACACACGACAACAGCAGACAGCAACTCCAGTTCATCAAATTGCATCAAGTATACATCATCTACAGCAAATAGCGATGCAGCAGCAGCATCAAGTGGTTGGACAGCAGCGTCAGCCTCCAGCACAGGCCTGTCAGTTTCAGGTGTCAACTCCTATCGACACACAGCAGCAGCAATCCACAAATCTAGCTCCTCCTATGTCAGCAAATATACAATATCTACAGATATTGGCGACGCAGCAGCAGCATCAATCAGATGGCCAGCAGCACCAGCCCACAGCACAGGCCTCTCAGCAACAGGCGTCAACCACTGCTGACAGTCAGCAGCAGCAATCTCAGACTCCAGTTCCTCAAACTGCAGCAAGTATACAATGTTCACAGCAAATTATGGCGCAGCAGCAGCATAAACTTATTGGTCAGCAGCAGCAGCCCGCAACACAGGCCTCCCAGCTACGGGCCTCATCTTCTGCTGACACTCAACGGCAGAAAACTATTCCAGTTCCTCAAAATGCAGCTAATATACAACATCTTCAGCTATTGGCGGTGCTGAATCAGCATCAACTGGCTGGCCAGCAGCATCAGCCCGCAGCACAAGTCTCTCAGCTACGGGCTTCATCTTTTGCTGACACTCAGCAGCAGCAATCTGACATTCCAGCTCCACCAATGACAGCAAATATTCAATACTCACCGCAAATGGATACGCAGCAGCATCAAATGGTCGTCCAGCAGCACCACCCAGCAGCACAGGCCTTTCAGCTACGGACTTCATCTTCCGTTGACACACAGCAGCAGCAATCTCCAACTACTCATCTAGATCGGCATGCAATGCGGGAGGCGACGGCCCATTTTGATGGCGCCCCATCTCTCATCAGATTCGATTGCCACCTAAGATACCAAAAAATTATTGAGAGAAACGAACTCAAAAAACAAAAGGAGGAAAAATCGAAACTAAACAAACCTGTTGTGCGCATGGAAGGACACGTGATCAACGGCCTGTTTCGAGATTTTAAAAGAGGCACACGAAATCGCGCGTACATAGAAGAGCGATTGAAGGGCCAGCCAATCCAAATCCAGCGACTTGTCCTGCCTCCACTCAAGCCTGGGGAAAGATTCACCCTTAATGATGACCAACTCTCAAAAAATCTTGAGCGAGTTGAAAACGAGCTCCTGAATGAGATTGAAAGTAGCATAGAAGCTGAAACGAAAAATAATGAGAGATTACCACCCATGAAGGTGCAAAAAACTGCTAATTCTTTACTTACTCACTTAACAGCCAGCTGACCTTGACAAAATCTCCATACAGCGGTTAAAGGGACTTGGCCCTCCCGCTTTCAGCCAGCCTGTACCAGGCCTGGCCAGCAGGCAGTCAATATGGACCTATCATCCAAGCAATGCCTGCTCGAGCACTACATTGCGGTCGAAGGGATTTGGCCCTCCCGCTCCTAGTTATTTTCCTCCAAACGAGCCTGTAGATGGAACAGATGCTTCTCCAGTGCCGCGCACCAATTGCTAGCCTACTGTGCTGCCACTCCACAGGCAAACAAGCTCTCCTGACGGCCCAAAACTCCAATACTGGGGCTGAAGGGCACGCATACATTGTTCTGGGGTCTCACATAGTCCAATCCGAGAAGAGAGACAGAAATAAGCCGAAATGTTTGCCTATGACAAAAAAAACAACACATGTTACTCACTTCTTGCCTATAAGAGGGAATTTTCCTGACAATAAGAGCGCTGCCTCAATGATTTTGCCAACTGCAATGACGCCATGAATCGATATGATTCGAACTGATAACCTGCAAGAAACAATTATACTAATCACTATTAATGAACAATATTTGTAAATACTATATTCTTTATAATTATTGCAGCTTGCAACTTGTTCTTGATCCTCTAGTTGTTTTTATGGTCCTTGGTAAAACCCAGTAAGCATTTATTTACTTGCATGTAAAAAATTTCCCATGTAAATTTCCCACAATTTTTTTTTTGTCCTACCAGTAACACCCAACAAACATTATGTCTTATATATTAATCATTCACACTATTAATAAGCCATTGTAAATTATTTCTAAGCTCGTTTTTATTGTAATTGTATATGCTTCCTGATAGGGGGCGAAAAACAATAAAAGATGGTTGACTCCTTCGGGAGCCAACCACTTGGCTTTGCAACTGCGGCCATACAAGTAAAAAAAAAGAGAGAATTGGAAATTCTCTCCCTTTATCACCTGGCCCGGCTGAGTAATGGCCTGACTCAAATCACGGCCAAAACAATGGACACCTATGGCAAAATAAAAGCTACCCTGGAGGCAAACAAATTTGCCTTTTTTACTCACCAGCCCAGATGGGAACGAGGTGCTAGATTTGCCATCTTGAATCTACACCACTCCACTGAATGCGAAGCTATCCGTCGTGACCTGAAAAAGCTAGGATTTGAGACAAAATACATCAAAAGACTAACAAACTACAGAACTAAGAGGCCAATGAATGTCTTTTTAATTGAAATTAACAAACATAATGACAATAAACATGATGAAATACTTAAAATTAAGGTCCTAGGCAGCCAGGAGGTACGCGTCGAGAGGCAAAGGGGCCAAAGGGAGATTCCCCAATGCAAAAACTGCCTCCTCTTTGGCCATACAGCCAGGTACTGCTGCCTTCCCCCGCTCTGCTCCGTCTGTGCTGGCCAGCACAAATCCGACAAATGCGCCTCTCCTGATGGCCAATCTCCAAAGTGTGGCAACTGCGGAGATGGCCATAGAGCCACCTATAGGATCTGTGCCTTTTATAAGGCTGAACTGGCAAAATTTGTCGTTGACCAGCGCCCAGAGCGGCAAGAAAGGCAAATGAATCATGAAAAGGAAAGAAAATTTGGGCATGACACAATGAATATGCAATCTAACGCTAACAAAAACTTACCTGAAGTCCACCAGCAACCGTCTGCACCACCTCGCCAGTCGACCTGTCCAGATTTCCGCTCATCTAATGCACCAGTACCTGAAAATAAAACAAATCTTAAAATAAAATGAACTAAAATCTACAAATGCTCACCTGAAAATACACTACAGCAAACAGCAGCTCCTTGTCCAACGTCGTATGCATCGTCTCATCTACGTCGTCCAGCATCTTGTCAAGCTAGTCCGTCTGCAGCTCGTCCATCTGAAAATAAAATAAAATCATTATCTAAATCTCCGAAAAATCACAAAAACTCACCCGTTAATCCATGTCAGCCAGCAGCAGCACCGCCTGCGAGTCCTCGTGCAGCATCTTGGCAATCATCTAGTCCATCTCGTCCTCTGCTAGCGCCTGCACCTGGAAAAAAACACAAATCGTTAGAAAAATCACCTAAAATTCACACAAACTTACCTGCAAATTATAGTCATCAGCAGCAGCAGGTCCTGGTCCTCCTGGTCCTCAAGCAGCGGCTACACCTGAAAGCCAAAAAATATCAACAAAAAATCGCTCTAAAAAAACCATAAACTTATCTGAAAGCCAGCTGCAGTCTTTAGCAGCACCTTTTGCAGCCCCTCCTACACTTTCTGGTGCTAAATCTCGTCTGGCAGCCGCCCCATTGGGTGCAACTAATGCGCCTGCACCTGAAAGAAAGCAAAAATTGTTACAAAAATATACCAAATCAACAAAATGCTCACCTGTAAATTACTCGCATACAGCAGGGGTTTTATACACTAGACGTACCTGAAAACGGCGAAACAACTAAAATTAAAACAACTATAATTATCGACAAAGCTAAAAGTCAGCGGTACTCACCAAATACCAACATGCGGCCAACAAAACTGGCCAAAGCCAAATCACCAGTACCTGAAAACAAACAAAAAATTAAATTAATCAACAAATACTTACCTGCAAGCAAACCCGGTCGGGCAGCAACACCAACAAAAATGCAAAACGGATCGTTTCGCAAAACCTTGCAGCAACAAAATCTGCCAAAGGTCGCCAGCTGTTTTCGACCCAACAGCTTTACTCTGTCGTCGCCAGAATACTCCACCGTTCATGAACTCGCCATGTTCCTGCAAGGCATCTGAAATTAATTTTTAAAATGTTCTATGTTAATTATTACTATTGTCAATTTTATATTTTTTTTACTTACCTATATTTTCCTATTGTTTACAAATAAATGTCGCTCTCTTTCCAGCTCACATGCGGAAACTTCGCCATCAGACCCATATCGATGACTTATCGATAGGTCATCAACATTTCAGAGCATTATCGATATGCCAGCCAATTCTGGCTAAACCAAAGCCAAAGACTCTGAATCTCAGCCTTATAAAGCTAACTTCTGGCCTTGCTCTCAAATGATGCCTTACGACTCTAGCCAATATTGGCTTATTTTACTTAAATATTTGGTCTCTTTATGTTTTTCCCCACTAAAAGCTAATTGCTCTAAAACTTCTAGCCTATAAAGCTAACTCAACTAAAAGCTAACTGCTCTAAAACTTTTAGCCTTTAAAGCCAAGCCTTGCTCGCAATTGATGCGCCAACGGCCAAGCTAAAAAACTAGTGTTACTCAGACCCAAAATATGGGTCTCCCTACTTTTTTCTCCAGTGTGGGGGAAAACCAGTTTTTTCCCCGACATTAATCGCCACGTTTTTGTAGCCACCTTAGCACCAAATTCTTATTCGCCAAGTTTATTTATTATTAAAAAATTGCTACCTACTTGACTACTTATGCTAAAAGTAACATAATCTTAAATCTATCATACTACAAACTATCTTACCTAAATCGCTAAAAACTAAATGTTAATCTAATGTCTTATTGTATATTTTTTATTTAGTATTAATCTAGTTTTAAGATAATTTTAATCCCCAAGGTTTTTTAATTCAAGGTCATGTAAACGCGGCAGAACTCTCCTTGAAGTGATCCAGGCTGACAAGAAACTGGACATCCTGGCGACGGGTGGTAATACTCATTTCCCACACGACCGGCGAAAAAATCCCTCAGCCATTGACTTTGGAGTTTATTCTGGAATAAACCACAACAGATAAACTACTCAAGCTATATGCGAACTATCCTCTGACCACTTACCTGTTTTTGTACACATCACGATGGACCAGCACCCAAACTTACTTCCTGACAATCGAAGACTTTTGCCTGTAGGATCTAACATTAAACTGTTCCAAAACACCCTCAGCGACTCCCTCCACCTAAATATGGAAATCGAATCTGGATTAGACATTGAGGACGCGATTAATATCTTCACAAACAATAGTCACCATGCTGCAGCCCTGGCCACTAAGCCTCTACGAAGGGACCTGCCAAATACGAATCGTACCGAATCGGAGGAGCCATACCTATAAATAAAATGAAGTAAGTAAGTCGTCTCGCCGACTTTGGTATACCATACACCAGTAAAGCAAATATTTCAAGCATTTTCACATGCTTCTTACAAGCATATCTTAGTATCTCGCTCACTCAATCATACGAGCACCCTAGCGCCCCCACCAGCCAACGGCCAACTCCGGCCTTATGGAAAAACGTTTATATGCATAACTCGACTGTTTTTTATCCGATTTTGATCAAATTTGGTATTGATATAGATATTAGTATTAAATTTAAGTGTGCCAAATTGCATGAGGTAAAAAAATACGGGAGATAATCAAGTTTTTCAAATTACGGGGGCGGAAAAGGGCGTGGCAAAATTTTTATACATACAAAATGTGTGCATTTACTAAGCGAATATACATACCAAATATGGTGTCTCTAGCTAGAATAGTTTTTAAGATAAACGCTTTTTTTAAATTACGCGGGCGGAAAGGGGCGTGGCAAAAATTTGAAATAAACTTGATCACTCTACATACTACACGAGTCTACATAAAAAATTTGGTGGCTCTAGCTCTTATAGTCTCCGAGATCTAGGTGTTCATACGGACAGACGGACAGACGGACGGACGGACGGACAGACGGACATGGCTAGATCGACTCGGTTGTTGATCCTGATCAAGAATATATATACTTTGTGGGGTCGGAGATGCTTCCTTCTGCCTGTTACATACATTTTGGCGACTTTAATATACCATTTCACCCTATGGGTGTATGGTATAAAAATGCACAAATTATTAAAACAAAAAAATAAAATAAAATTGATATAATGCCTCTCACGAAACTTTGAACGTAAAAAAACATTAAAATATACTAAACAAAGAAATAAGCCTATCAAAAAACATACACTTAAATAAAAAACTATGTAAAATAGACTCCTCTGATCGGTACAGACCCCACAAGCTGTGGCAATTAACCAACAAACTAAAACGGCAGCCCCTTCCTAACTGGCCTCTTAGGATCCCTAGCGGAGTAGACAAGAAGCATGCATGGACAAGATCACCTGAAGGTAAAATGGAGCTGTTTACTGACCAGTTAGAGAAGCGTTTCTCTCCCAACTTGACAAATAGCTCCCTTGACAGGGCCAAAATCAACGAGGAAACAAATGCCATCCTTGCCCAAAAAATGCTCATGGAGTATGCATGTAAAACCCACCACTCCATCGCTAGCTCCTCCGCCAACTTTGACTCCAGCAACTCACCTTTTGTCAAGCCCATCACTCTCTCTGAACTAAAAAAAGAGATTGATAGCTTAATCAACAAAAAAGCACCAGGATATGATAGGATCAACAATGCCCTAATCAAAGTTCTCCCACTCAAAGCTATCATCTTCTTACTCAAAATATACAACAGCATCCTACGTTTTGGCCACTTCCCCCTAGTGTGGAAAAAAGCCATAGTTGTCATGGTAAAAAAACCAATTTCTGAAGCTAGCTCGTATCGCCCCATAAGCTTGCTTCCTGCTTTCTCAAAAATACTTGAATCCTTGCTTGCCAAGAGGCTCCTTAAATGTAACCGTCTTTCACAATCCATACCTAACCACCAATTTGGATTCCGCAAATTTCATGGGGCCGAGCATCAACTAGCTCGCGTTACACAATTCCTCCAGAGAGCTTTTGAGGACAAACTGTATGGATCGCCTATATTCATCGATATTACAGAAGCGTTTGACAAAGTTTGGCACTGCGGTCTGCGTAACAAGTTGATAAAGCTACTACCTATTACCCTATACAAAGTTCTGGACAGTTACCTTAAGGATCGCACGTTCTCCGTTCGCGGTAACCATGGTATTATGTCCCGTGATGGGAAAATTTTAGCAGGAATCCCTCAGGGTAGTGTTTTGGGACCCCTGCTATACAACATATACTCGTCAGACATGCCAATTCCAAAGTTCATAATTGAGCATGAAACCCTGATCGAATATTACCCGACCTATAAACACGGTGACACTCTGCTCTCTACATATGCTGACGATACTATTTTCATCTCGACCGATAAAAACGCCCTTGTAGCCATGAATAAAACGGAAAATTACCTACACAAGTTCTCTACCTGGTCCAACAAATGGTGTTTCACAGTCAACGTGAGTAAAACAGTTCATGTTCTCTTCTCCAGACGATCTACCTCACCTGCTGTTAAAGCTGCCACTGTTAAGTTTAATAACAAACCTATTAAAAATACGTCCTCGTGCCGATACTTGGGAGTCCTTGTTGATAGCAAACTCCTGTTTAAAACCCATATTGCCAAACTTTGTGCTCAAGCCAAGTCCACCTATACTCGCTACAAATGGCTCGGGGGAGCTAAAAGCCATCTTAGCACCCGCTGCAAGGTCACTATCTACAAGCAAATCTTAGTCTCTATTTGGACATACGCTATTCCCATATGGGGTAGCCTAATATCTAACACCCTATTCAAAAAGCTCACTTGAACTCACAATAAACTGCTCAGAAAGCTAACAAATGCGAACATCTATTGCCCAAACTCTGAAATTCAAGAAAAAAATAACGCCAAACCTCTAGAAACTATATACAATGACGCTTGCCTAAGATTCTTTAACTCCATGTCTGACCATGAGAACAAAGAAATTGAAAAACTTTATCTTTAGCCATTTATCCCTAAACGTTTGCCATGGCCTAGGTACTCAAAGCAAATAGATAAACTTGTCGCCTCACGAACGATAAAAAAAGCCCAAACACCACCACTGATGCCACCTCAGCTCAACCCTAGCGTAACAGTAACTAACATAAAACTTCTCATTGAATCCAAGCTTATGAAGTTCTTCTCCAAGGCGCCAGCTCTTATTGCTGACAACTGTCACCAGACCTACAACAGGATCACTGAAAAGCAAGATGTTCTCAGAGCTAAGGAAGCGTCTATAGCTAAAAAAAAACCCACCGGAAAGCCTGCCCGCCCTTGGGCCAAACGAACAAATTCAATGCACGGAAAATGAACTACTCGCTCTAAACATGGCGAGTCTGGAATCTGAGTTGCTCAAATTAATTGATAACAGCACGAATAGCACTGATGCTCTAAAAAAAAAGGAAAACTGATACTGCACCCATGATGGTCCTAACTAACAATCACTCTAACACCAATACTAATACTTCTGCAAACATTCACTTACCTAATCATAACGAAATATGATTTCAGGCGGCCCCTGCAAAGCCAGAATCCTGCCCACTATTCAGCTGCCGTCCTGGCCTGGCCAGAGGGCCAGTCCTCGACAGCTGTGCCTCCAGTAGACGCGCCTCCTGCACTCTCTGCCTCGTTCTCAGCGTCTGCACCATCTCGTCCATCGTCCTGTCCAGATTTCCGCTGGCCTGATGCACCAATACCTGAAAATAAAACAAATCTAAAAATAAAACCAACTAAAAAGTACAAATACTCACCTGAAAATACACAACAGCAAACAGCAGCTCCTTGTCCAGCGTCGTATGCATCGTCTCATCTGCGTCGTTCAGAATCTCGTCAAGCTAGTCCGTCTGCAGCTCCTGTATCTGAAAATATATTAAAATTATTATCTAAATCAGCAATAAAACACAAAAACTCACCTGAAAATCTACGTCAGACAGCAGCAGCATCGTCTGCGAATCCTCGTCCAGCATCTGGCCAATCATCTGGTCCATCTCGTCCTTCACTAGCGCCTGAAAAAAAACAAATCGTCAGAAAAATCTCTCAATAATCACGTAAACATACCTGCAAATTCTCTTCAGTCACCTGCAGCAACACCAGCTGGTCCTTCTGGCCCTCTACCTAAGGCTGCATCTGAAAAAAAAAAACAAAATATTAACAAAGAATCAAGCTAATTTAACTAAATACATATCTAAAATCCAGCCGCAGCCGCTAGCAGTTCCAACTGGAGCTCCTCCTGCATCTTCTGCTGCACCACGTGGCCCGTCATCTGGTCCTAAACGCCATAAAGCTGCTACTGCACCTGGAAAAAATATAAAAATGCTAAACTATGCTACTAAATCAACAAATTACTCACCTGCCATGCAAATGCCGCCAGTAGCTTCGCGTGCAAATCTTCGTGCTAAATCTGGCCAATATCCTGGTCCATCTCGTCCTTCACTAGCGCCTGCACCTGGAAAAAAACACAAATCGTCAGAAAAATCTCTCAATAATCACGTGAGATTACCTGCAAATCCTCTTCAGTCACCTGCAGCAACACCAGCTGGTCCTTCTGGCCCTCTACCCAAGGCTGCGCCTGAAAATAACAAAAAATCAACAAAGAAACAAGTTAAAATAACTAAATACATATCTAAAATCGAGCCCCAGCCGCTTGCGGATCCAACTGGAGCTCCTCCTGCTTCTTGTGCTGCATCACTTGGCCGGTCACCTGGTCCTAAACGTCATAAAGCTGCACCTGTACCTGAAAAAAATATAAAAATGTTAAAAATACTACTAAACCAACCAATTATTCACCTGCCATACAAATGCCGCCAGCCGCAACACATTCTTCTATTCCAGACGCACCTGAAAACGGAGAAAAAACAAAGTTAAATTTAACTACAAATATTGGAAAAACTAAAAGCCAACAATACTCACCTAAAAACTCAACGCGGCCACCTGCATCCCATGGAGTCTAGGTAAGTACCTCGACCTGAAAATAAATATAAGCATAAACATCAACCTAAAAAATACTTACCTGCAAGCAGCTGTTCCCGTCCTAACAGCTTTACTCTGTCGTCGGTGGAGGTCTCCAGTGATGATTCAGCAGCCATGTTCCTGTAAAATAATAATAATTAATTTATAATTTCCAATATTTGTTAATCTTATTGTCAATTTTTATACTTATGTCACATTTTTCTAATTGTTTGTTTACATTTTGGAAATATATCGCCTTCTCTTTTCAGCCACATGCGCCGCCACCTGTTGCTGTATCGATTTCTTATCGAATAAGTATTGAGCAGCAACAGTGAGCGCACACGCAATAATGAGCACTCACTCCAGTGTTGCCCTAAAAATACCACAAAAAATGCCAGTTTCCCTACATTTCTCGCTCTGGCGCCCTATGCACTTCTCTACTTACCTCTATTAGTGCCCTCTGCACTCGCCTAATTCCCCCTATTAAGACCCCTTGCACCGGAATATTAAATTTAAAATTCTTATTGCTAAAAACTAATACTTACTTATGCTAAATACTTAAAACTACTTACGCCATAATTATCTCTAAAAAACACTAAATTCTAAATGTCATTGTCTATTTTATTATTATACATTCATTGTTAGTATTTAAGCTAGTTTATAAGATATTTTATATTGTCCCTCCCCTGCTGCTGTAACGGCCCTATTTTTTAATTTCTATTGTTTGTCTCTAGAAGATGAAAGGATAGAAAATAAAGCGGCCTTAATCGAAAGACTGAGGCCAGGCGGATCAAACGCTTATCTTAAAAAAAAACGCCTGATGACACAAATTAATAGAAGATAATTATGCCTAAAAATATCCTAAAATTTTCAATCACGTCCATAAAATATTTCTATTGGACATTTGTATCTCACTGTTAATTAACATTTGGACATCTCTCTGCCTCCAGTTACAGTGCAGTCTGGATTCAAGTTATGTTAATGAACTTAGCCGCAAATATAAATCTGTGAGAAATTTCCAAATTACATGATATATATATTCTAGACCACTTTGGACTAGTCTTAATTCATTTTTCACTTTATTATGTCTTCAGCACTTATTGTAAATTGCTGTATTTAATGACCCTTGTTATAGATTCTAAGGTCTTAGAATGAGAACAATAAAGGAGCCAATGGCCAGTCGGCCATTGGTGCTAGTTTGAGAATTCGCCTCAACACAAAGAAAAAAAACAAAGAAAAAAGCTCCGCTATAAATTGTTAAAAAAATATAGTAAAAGTGGGAATTAATTGCCCAAATAAATCTTAAAAATAGTGTTTCAAGGCTCTTCACTAGTGTGCCACGGAAAATTGCCAATTTCCTAGCTAATTATTTAAATAAATGACAATTTAATATTTTTGTGTTGTTATAACCTAAAATGATTTATGTAAGAGGCTGGCAATCGAAACAATTTTTTCACTTGGGTATGTATTAGTGTATATACACTAAGCTGTTCAGCAGTGTTTTTTGTATATACATACCCCTAAGTTCTCTCTCAGCCCTTTTATACATAACACATATACACACACACACAAGGGAAGGCACACCATCACAGGCGGAGTACCCCAAGGATCAGTGATCGGGCCAACATTGTGGAATGTCATGTATGACACTGTCCTGCGATTGGACATGCCAACTGACACTCGCATAGTGGGATTCGCGGACGACATTGCCATCGTCACTGTGGCCAAGGATATCCAGCAAGCGGAAGAAAACACCAATGCAGCAGTGTTCAGGATTCTGGAATGGATGGAGGCAAACTCACTATCCATAGCCGCACACAAAACCGAGGCCGTGCTCATAACAGCAGGAAAAAAGTGGAAACAGCCAGGATCGAAGTCGCCGGATGCTCAATAACATCAAAGCCTGCCATTAAATACCTTGGAGTCATGATGGACCATAGGCTAACATTCAAAGCCCACCTGCAGTATACCGCAGATAAAGCTGCGAAGGCCACGTCAGCTATAACTCGGCTCATGGCTAACGTCGGCGGCCCCAAGCAACGGAGCAGATGGCTCATCTCGACGGTGGTAAGGTCCATCATCCTATATGCCGCCGCCATATGGGCACCAGCGATGTCATCCCCCACCTACAGCCGGGACTGCAGATCGTCGTACCGAACATGCGCGCTCAGGACCATATGCGCGTTTAGGACAGTCTCCGAAGATGCCGCCTTGGTGCTGTCTGATATGGCCCCACTAGACCTCTTGGCTAACGAGGCTAGAAATAGAGATCCGCCGCCAGTTAGAAGACAGACGACTCTGACTAACTGGCAACGCAGATGGCGTGACTCAAACCATGGGAGCTGGACAAGGCGCCTTCTCCCCGACATTCGGCCATGGCTTAATCGCAAACATGGCCAGACTGACTTCTATCTGACACAGTTACTGACGGACATGGATGCTTTAAATCCTACTTGCATAGGTTTAAACATGAGACGGATCCCTTTTGCACACACTGTGCGGGAATATAGAAGACGCAGAACACGTCCTGTTGTCTGTCCTAGATATTCTGCTGAACGGGAAGAGCTAAGCCTAGGCATTGGGAGCCATTTATAGTCAACGACTTTATGGATATCCTACTTAGCTCGCAAAACAATTGGCTAGCTGTTAGCCACATGGCAGCAGTCATCATGCAATCCTTGCGTCGCGCTGAACGTCAGCGTAACCAAAACTTCAGTTCTAGGTAAACTCTAGACGAGGCATACGTGCCATCTCCCCTCGTGAAGTAGTACTTCAGCGTTGGTTCCGCGAGAGGGATACGGAGCATAGCGTAGGTTTTAGTGCGGTGCGGTGACCACTAACCAAGGTCGATACCAAGTCCACACTTCGGCTTTCAATGCTTCCCACTATTATAAAAAAAAAAAAAAGAAAACACAAAAGCGTGACACAAGTTTTCTTCTCACCAGTACTCGCGTAGTTCAAGTCGTTCCGAAATCTCTCTTCAGTCACCTGCAGCAACACCAGCTGGTCCTTCTGGCCCTCTACCCAAGCTGCGCCTGAAAATAACAAAAAATCAACAAAGAAACAAGTTAAAATAACTAAATACATATCTAAAATCGAGCCCAGCCGCTTGCGGATCCAACTGGAGCTCCTCCTGCTTCTTGTGCTGCATCACTTGGCCGGTCACCTGGTCCTAAACGTCATAAAGCTGCACCTGTACCTGAAAAAATATAAAAATGTTAAAAATACTACTAAACCAACCAATTATTCACCTGCCATACAAATGCCGCCAGCCGAAACACATTCTTCTATTCCAGACGCACCTGAAAACGGAGAAAAAACAAAGTTAAATTTAACTACAAATATTGGAAAAACTAAAAGCCAACAATACTCACCTAAAAACTCAACGCGGCCACCTGCATCCCATGGAGTCTAGGTAAGTACCTCGACCTGAAAATAAATATAAGCATAAACATCAACCTAAAAAATACTTACCTGCAAGCAGCTGTTCCCGTCCTAACAGCTTTACTCTGTCGTCGGTGGAGGTCTCCAGTGATGATTCAGCAGCCATGTTCCTGTAAAATAATAATAATTAATTTATAATTTCCAATATTTGTTAATCTTATTGTCAATTTTTATACTTATGTCACATTTTTCTAATTGTTTGTTTACATTTTGGAAATATATCGCCTTCTCTTTCAGCCACATGCGCCGCCACCTGTTGCTGTATCGATTTCTTATCGAATAAGTATTGAGCAGCAACAGTGAGCGCACACGCAATAATGAGCACTCACTCCAGTGTTGCCCTAAAAATACCACAAAAAAATGCCAGTTTCCCTACATTTCTCGCTCTAGCGCCCTATGCACTTCTCTACTTACCTCTATTAGTGCCCTCTGCACTCGCCTAATTCCCCCTATTAAGACCCCTTGCACCGGAATATTAAATTTAAAATTCTTATTGCTAAAAACTAATACTTACTTATGCTAAATACTTAAAACTACTTACGCCATAATTATCTCTAAAAAACACTAAATTCTAAATGTCATTGTCTATTTTATTATTATACATTCATTGTTAGTATTTAAGCTAGTTTATAAGATATTTTATATTGTCCCTCCCCTGCTGCTGTAACGGCCCTATTTTTTAATTTCTATTGTTTGTCTCTAGAAGATGAAAGGATAGAAAATAAAGCGGCCTTAATCGAAAGACTGAGGCCAGGCGGATCAAACGCCTTATCTTAAAAAAAAAACGCCTGATGACACAAATTAATAGAAGATAATTATGCCTAAAAATATCCTAAAATTTTTAATCACGCCCATAAAATATTTCTATTGGACATTTGTATCTCACTGTTAATTAACATTTGGACATCTCTCTGCCTCCAGTTACAGTGCAGTCTGGATTCAAGTTATGTTAATGAACTTAGCCGCAAATATAAATCTGTGAGAAATTTCCAAATTACATGATATATATATTCTAGACCACTTTGGACTAGTCTTAATTCATTTTTCACTTTATTATGTCTTCAGCACTTATTGTAAATTGCTGTATTTAATGACCCTTGTTATAGATTCTAAGGTCTTAGAATGAGAACAATAAAGGAGCCAATGGCCAGTCGGCCATTGGTGCTAGTTGAGAATTCGCCTCAACACAAAGAAAAAAAAACAAAGAAAAAAGCTCCGCTATAAATTGTTAAAAAAATATAGTAAAAGTGGGAATTAATTGCCCAAATAAATCTTAAAAATAGTGTTTCAAGGCTCTTCACTAGTGTGCCACGGAAAATTGCCAATTTCCTAGCTAATTATTTAAATAAATGACAATTTAATATTTTTGTGTTGTTATAACCTAAAATGATTTATGTAAGAGGCTGGCAATCGAAACAATTTTTTCACTTGGGTATGTATTAGTGTATATACACTAAGCTGTTCAGCAGTGTTTTTTGTATATACATACCCCTAAGTTCTCTCTCAGCCCTTTTATACATAACACATATACACACACACACAAGGGAAGGCACACCATCACAGGCGGAGTACCCCAAGGATCAGTGATCGGGCCAACATTGTGGAATGTCATGTATGACACTGTCCTGCGATTGGACATGCCAACTGACACTCGCATAGTGGGATTCGCGGACGACATTGCCATCGTCACTGTGGCCAAGGATATCCAGCAAGCGGAAGAAAACACCAATGCAGCAGTGTTCAGGATTCTGGAATGGATGGAGGCAAACTCACTATCCATAGCCGCACACAAAACCGAGGCCGTGCTCATAAGCAGCAGGAAAAAAGTGGAAACAGCCAGGATCGAAGTCGCCGGATGCTCAATAACATCAAAGCCTGCCATTAAATACCTTGGAGTCATGATGGACCATAGGCTAACATTCAAAGCCCACCTGCAGTATACCGCAGATAAAGCTGCGAAGGCCACGTCAGCTATAACTCGGCTCATGGCTAACGTCGGCGGCCCCAAGCAACGGAGCAGATGGCTCATCTCGACGGTGGTAAGGTCCATCATCCTATATGCCGCCGCCATATGGGCACCAGCGATGTCATCCCCCACCTACAGCCGGGACTGCAGATCGTCGTACCGAACATGCGCGCTCAGGACCATATGCGCGTTTAGGACAGTCTCCGAAGATGCCGCCTTGGTGCTGTCTGATATGGCCCCACTAGACCTCTTGGCTAACGAGGCTAGAAATAGAGATCCGCCGCCAGTTAGAAGACAGACGACTCTGACTAACTGGCAACGCAGATGGCGTGACTCAAACCATGGGAGCTGGACAAGGCGCCTTCTCCCCGACATTCGGCCATGGCTTAATCGCAAAACATGGCCAGACTGACTTCTATCTGACACAGTTACTGACGGGACATGGATGCTTTAAATCCTACTTGCATAGGTTTAAACATGAGACGGATCCCTTTTGCACACACTGTGCGGGGAATATAGAAGACGCAGAACACGTCCTGTTTGTCTGTCCTAGATATTCTGCTGAACGGGAAGAGCTAAGCCTAGGCATTGGGAGGCCATTTATAGTCAACGACTTTATGGATATCCTACTTAGCTCGCAAAACAATTGGCTAGCTGTTAGCCACATGGCAGCAGTCATCATGCAATCCTTGCGTCGCGCTGAACGTCAGCGTAACCAAAACTTCAGTTCTAGGTAAACTCTAGACGAGGCATACGTGCCATCTCCCCCTCGTGAAGTAGTACTTCAGCGTTGGTTCCGCGAGAGGGATACGGAGCATAGGGTAGGTTTTAGTGCGGTGCGGTGACCACTAACCAAGGTCGATACCAAGTCCCACACTTCGGCTTTCAATGCTTTCCCCACTATTTATAAAAAAAAAAAAAAAAAAGAAAACACAAGGGAAGGCGGTGACACACAGTTTTTCTTCTCACCAAGTACGGTCGCGTAGTTCAAGTCGTTCCGAAATCTCGTCAAATAAAGGAGCTTCCTGAGACCTGAGAATATACACAATTGTTAACCAGAGTCGGTTAGGGGTGGTGCTACGTACCCAAACACCTGCGGGCTCAATCGGGAGCCACTACTCCACCTGGCTTACCTTCATATTTCGTAGTTCGATAGCATCAGCTGTTCAGCAATGTTTTTTTAAAATTTTCTAAATTTCGAATCTACTGAATCTATAGATTGATAACGGCCAGCATTGGCCCCTGCCGCTGTGGCAATGCCGGTCAGTCAAATGGAGTACGAAGAGGATGGGCAAAGGGCTTCTGCCCGGCGGGTTTTAATACCGCCAGATCAGCCGAGCCAATGGTCAACTCCAACCGCTTGGTCGCTCGGCCCCAACGAAGATGCCAACCCACAGCAGCCGAATCAGATGAACGCAATATGCGAACCAGTTGATCCCGAAAACGAAGACCTAGGTATTCTACTCCGGTCAATGGTGAAAAAGTCAGGTGAGCTAGCTAAAGCACTGCGAAACGCCAGATATGTAAATAATGACATGAAGGACCAAGCCCAGGAAGTCTTTGCGTTAAACAAGTCTGCGCTCTCAGCATTCGCAATCCTCAAAAAAATGGAGAATACCACGAATGTGCAGACACAGTGGACACCACAAGAAAGCAGCAGGACAAAATTGGCAGACCGAAAAGCTTCTCACAAAGGTACACGGGCAAATAAGACCCAGAACAATGCACAGCAAGGTCACAAAGCCTCAGCTCCCCAAGTTCAACCAGAATGGAAAACTGTGGAGTCTAAAACAAAAAGAAAGGCTCAGTTAAAGCATAGACCAGATGCTATTATTCTGCATAGCACTGAAGGGGTCTCATATAGCGATATGCTCAAAATGGTAACTAGAAGCCAAGATGAAAAAATTAAAGCCGTTGGAGGAAATGTTACCAAGGTGAGGCGCACAGCGAATGGCGACTTACTCCTCGAGCTAAGTAAGGGAAGAGCAGATAACCTTCATAAGCTAAAAGAAGATATTGGCAATGTGCTGGGCGCCAAGTTCGAAACTCGCGCTCTCACAGATAATATAAGGCTGGAAATACTGGACCTAGACAACGAGACAACCGTAGAAGAGATAGTAGCAGCCTTTTCTACCAAGTTGAAAATTGACCGAGCCAGGCGCTGTCAAAAGTCTCCGCCCATCATACCGTGATACCCAGAAAGCGCTCATATATGTTCCGGCAACAACCGCAGAGACAATCCTCAAGGCCAATAAGATTACGGTGGCATAGTCAGTGTGCCGAATCAGAATTAATAATGCCCCAGTTAGATTCTACAAGTGCCTAAAAACTGGCCATGTCGCTGCCAAATGTAATAGCGACGTTGACAGAAGTGGCTGGTGCTTAAAATGCGGAACCAGCGGTCATAAAATTCGGGACTGCTGTAACGAGGCCAAATGTTTTCTATCTGCAGCAGAAGGACTGACTTCACTCTCACATGTAGCTGGCAGCCAGAGATGCCCGTCCGCAAACGGGCGGTCATCCAACGAGACCCGTAAGCACAATAATGATGATTAAGTTTATCCAGCTTAATCTACATCATTGCTGGGCAGCCCATGAGCTGCTATCACAGACAGTGGGTGAGTCTAGAACAGACATAGCCATTATAAGCGAACCTTTTAAGGCCAGAACTGGAAATAACTGGTCCTGCAGTATTTCTGGGAAGGCAGCGATCTGGGCTTGTGGAACGCCATCACTATTGCATCGTTCCGTGCTAAACAAGGAGCACTATGTCAGGGCAAACATAAGCGGTCACTGGGTCTACAGTTGCTACTTGCCACCAAGTCTGAATATCCAAAGCTTCAGTGATGCCTTAGACGATCTCGAGCAGACGCACGTACCCGCAGCCCAGTTATTATAGCTGGGGACTTCAACGCCTGGGCTGTTGAATGGGGTAGCAGTCTAACCAATGTCAAAGGGAGAGCACTTTTAGAGGCATTTGCAACACTTGATATAGCTTTGCTTAACGTAGGATCCCAAAATACCTTCAATAGAGCGGGACTCGGCTCAGTAATAGACCTGACTTTCGTCAGTGAAAGTCTTTATAGGTCAACTAGCTGAGCAATTGCTAATGTATATACTGCAAGCGACCATGAAGCCATACATTTTTCGGTCGGGGAAGCACAACTTGCACCTGCAAGACTTCCTAGCATCGATAAAGGCTACAAGTCCGAAACATTGAACGTGCAGGTATTTTCAGCATTAATTGAGAGGGCCCAATTCTCGCGGAACTCGGCTGGCGTGATGGCCGAACAGCTCTATAGCAACCTGGACGCAGCCTGCAGTGCAAGCATGACGCAAATAAAGAATTATAGAAGACATCATCAACCTGTATTCGAAGTGGATGCGGGATTGCGTCAATCGGCACCGGAATCGACCGAGAATGAGCGATATTTGCAACAATATCAAGAGGAACTGAGACAGCAGTACCTCCAGGAGGAGGAGAAGCGACAACAGCAAATTGAGCAACATCGCCAGCAGCAAAATGAGCAAATGCAACGACAACGCCGTCAATATCAAGACCGAGAGCTGGATCTACTGGAACAGATGCAACAGCGACCAAACAATCCACTGCAGCAACAGATTCCCGAATGGGCCAGACAGGATGATCAGAATTCGTATAATCCATATAATACACGTCAATTGTACAGTAGCCTCATCCCAGTGGAGGATGAAATTCGTGAAAATCGACAGCGTCTGCAGTGGCAGCAACAGCTTTTCGATGACTATGAGCAGCAACCACCGACTGATTATATTGTTGCCAATTCACATATGAATCAGCGTCCCCAGCAGGAGAATCACCGGGAGCGCCAACATCGCGAACGTCTCCATCAGAAACGTATCCATCAGGAACGTCTCCAATGGGAACGCCGTCAAATGCAGGAGCGTCGTGAGCAGGAGCGTCGTGAGCAGGAGCTTCGTGAGCAGGAGCGTCATGAGCGGGAACGTCTCGATTGGCAACGCCGTCGTGAGCAGGAGCGTCGTGAGCAGGAGCGTCGTGAGCAGGAGCGTCGTGAGCAGGAGCGTCGTAAGCAGGAGCGTCGTGAGCAGGAACGCCGTGAGCAGGAGCGCCGTGAGCAGGAGCGTCGTGAGCAGGAGCGCCTTGAGGAGGAGCGCCGTGAGCAGGAGCGTCGGGAGCATATTTATATAAAAAAAAAATTTTAGGTCTACCACCTTTATATAAAAAAGTATAATTCAGTGCATCATTAATACAGTGGAAATTAAAAAAACAAGTAATAGAGGAAAATTAATCAAAAGCATTACTTTTGCCAGATCGCCCATAGGAAGAAAGGAAGTCAAATGGCTTATGTGTTCCCCTTTGACTTCGACACTCAGTAATCCATGAAGTAATTCCAACGACGTGGATAGACAACAAAATGAAATCCGGACTATTTTATATGATGTGTCTGTTGTGGAGGATCTTGTAATTTTGGTATTGTAAAGATTAAGGAAAAATAATTTATTATATTTAGACGGGAAAATAAAATTTTAAAATCTTATGCTGACGTAAAGAAAACAAATAAGGAATATAAATGTTTTCTGACTGAAACGACTTCATCTTAATGATTCCGAAAAGCGCTCAGTTCATAAGATGCAGGAATATTTTAAAGCGTTTTAAATTTTTAAATGCTTTAAAGGAGAAGGAATAAATTAAAGCGTTTTAAATTTTTAAATGCTTTAAAGGAGAAAGATTAAATTAAAGCGTTTTAAATTTTTAAATGCTTTAAAGGAGAAGGACCAGGGAGAAAGAAGTAAAAAGTTGAACTTGTTCCTTTGACTGCTGCGAAGCAAGTGAAGTCGATTGTGAGCTGAGCCGCCTACTTGACCACAATTAATATTATCCAGTTTTGAAAAATCGTAGAAAGTAGTGTTGGAAAACGTGAAACACACTCGGGTCAAATTTATAGTGTTGCATTTGTTAGAGCTTGGAAACTATCGATAGTGGCGTGATTCGATATTTTCAATGTTTTAGGAGCAAAATTTAATTACAATAAGTATCATTTTCAAAAAAAATGAATACAATTTTGCTTAACCTAATATTAATAACCAAAATTATATAGTTTTAGCCTTTCAAGTTATATAAATATTTACCAATTAATTATCAAAAAAAAATTTACCTGTTTTGATTTTGTTTGAATTAAAATTAAATTAACATATATTAGTTTTCAGACTTTTAAATTTATGGAGATCAACTCTTAAAACCAAAATTAAAAGAAAGCAAAGAAAAACATTTAACATAAATTTAACTCCATCCAAGCGTTTCTTTTCAATTGTTGTGTAACTATTACATATGTATGTTATACTATCGATAGTGGCCAAAAACAATCGATGGTGGTAAATATTCGATACCTCGATAGTGCCATCGATAGTTCCCCAGCTTAAGTATTCGTAAAATATCGATAAAAAAAAAAGTCAATCGAACCACGTGAATTTAACAATAAGACATTCTTTCTTTGTTGTAAAATTATTATCTTATTTGGATTAAAATTCATTCACAATAAGCGCAAAGTAAGTTTTTTAAAGTATTTTTGCTGTACGATTTACGATTACATCACTCAATTTTATGGCGTATCACCTGGGTGGTTCCTTTCGACTAACTAATAAACTTACCACCAGGAGGCACAGGACTCGACTCGGCAAAGGAATCTTCATTTGCAACATTTTCATTGGCATCTTTTGTCGGTTTGTTGCCTGCTGCTGTTGCTCCCCAGTAATAAAATGCTAATGAATTAATTTTAGAAGGAACTTTGCAATATTCTCCTTTTGCTAGAACCTCCGCTCCTTTGACTGCATTAAATTTAATGAACTCTCTTATTAAATTGGTTTGAAATTAAGTAAAACTGAATTATGCATTCCCCTTCCATTCTTCCTTCCATCAAAGTCAACAGTAAATATTTAAATTTTCATCACCTTTTTGTCTAAACACTGAAATTGAAATTGTATTTGAAATAGTTGACAAATATTAGACAAATATTTAACTACATTATAGAGTAGTGAGTGAAGGGCAAGAGCAGAGCATCAAATGAAAGGGCACCAACCGATCCACTACCACCGGCCGGAAGTCGGCAAAGCAATTTCCTAGTCCTAGAATTTGATTTTGTTTACCTAAACTCAAAAGATACAATTTTGCAGCTAATGAAATGCACAGATATTTGGTTAAAAGGAGAAGGAACCAGACCACAACAGGTAGAAGTAAGGCAAAAAATCAACTCTCAGACATAACAATATAGCATAGGATATGGCCATATAAAAAACCAAATAAAATCATATTTAGCCTTTAGATTTCTAAAAAATATATATATAATATATATGTATATTGCAATGATAAACTTGTAAAAGGTAGAGCTAAGCTCACATTTCGAAATATCTTGAAAGGTTAAAAAAGCAAAAAATGAGAATGCAGTTTTTTGGAGCAAGCCAATAAAATTACCGGAAAAAACATACAAAATAATATCGAAAATTTGGAATTTAGAATTTGATTTGTAACAAATTTTTGGTTACGTTTCAAATTTTTTTATATTTTGGAGTTAAGAGATAATAAGGAAGAATAACAAGGTAATAAAGATATTTTGCAATTATTTTTAGAGAAAATGGGCGTGGCATCTCGCCACCACAGCCAAAAAACCGTATTTTGCCCAAAAAAGTATGCTAAGTATCTTATTATCTTATTATCTTATCAGCATAAAAGTATTAAGTATCTATTCAACATAATACTTTTCATACAACCGTTTGTGATTTAAATATTTTTTTTAAATTTAGGGCCAAGATTCAAAGAAAAATCTAGAAAATGTTCTTAAAGTTGATCAATATCACTATCAGCATAAGTAATTTAGACACTTTAAGCAAGCAACTGCTTCTGTCGGTCGTTGAATTAGAGAAATGCTTAAAGCTCTAGGCTTAAAGCGAAAATCAAGGGATCTGAACATTCACTTTTATACGGAAAGTGTTTTTAATTTGCGATTCTGTTGTTCTTCTTGGCGTGACGATTCGCCTTATATATATAGTAACTAGGAACTGTGTATAACTCCTTACCACTTTCGGTAGCTAACCTTATTTTCTGATTCGTTCTCCTCTTTGTGTATGCACAATGAGACATTAAAGACGCGCAAACGTTTTTCGTGTTGTTATTGGAGCTTCCCATTTCGGGCATCTGCCATCTAAAAAACTGGAACTTAAAAACATTCGAATTGGTCCTAAATTTATTTAAGATGAAGGTTGCCCTGTAGTCCTTAAGCCCTTTCAGTTGAGATTAATTGCGTGTTGATCCAAATAAAGATGAGTGATGTTCTTCAATTCCAATTGATTTCAAGTTCTTGAGTTCCATTTATCCAATAGGTAGTCATCTGGGCAAAATCCCAAGTTAATCTAAACAGGAGACTCTAAGATTAGAAGCATTTTTGATCTAAAAGATATTATAAACAGATTAACAAGATCACAGTACTATCAGCTTTTTCTTTCATTTACTTATTCATAATATTTAATTATTAATTCCACTTTTTGTTTGGCACATTGGCATAATAGGCTAATATCAGTTAATTAGAGCTGAGAATAGGTTCTTACATTGGTTGCTTATACTACAATTGTTGCCACATATGACAACATCAGAATAGATCATATGCTCTCGACTATAGGTAAGATTTTTAATATTTACAAATTTCGGTTGACCAACACGTTCGATAATGTGCTTCTTGTCTAAAGCATCGCACAATTTGCCACAGGAACATTTTGGTGCTCGGCAATTAGTTGAATGAGTAAGGCTGGCAGGGAATCGATTGGCAGTTCATATTAGGCCACAGCTTGAAGCCAGAGAGGTTCAGGCGAATGAGTTGAAGCTCCGTCCGCATCGGAAGCAAAGGCCAGGCCCTTGAGACCTTGAATGAATTACGCCAAACATCCAAGATTTCAATACGTAAATCATCTATGGCAGCTGGCAGGGATTTTAATTTGTTTTCCGACACGTAAAGCGAGCGTAATCTTCTCAGGCGACGTATGGCAAAGGGTAGATGAGTCAAATTATTGTAATTGAGATTCAAGTTAACCAATTTGTGGCACTTGACCACAGGCAAAGGCAAACATGTCAAATCGTTGGCGCAGGGAGTCTCGTAATTTGCTGCCATTTAGAAATGACCAATCGTCCATTTCACCCAGATTATTGTCATGGAGGACGAGCTTGCTCAAGTGTAATCTCCCCAGTTAAACAGGTAACTGGAAATTTAAATTTAGTTTTGAAGATGCTAAAAGTTGTCTTTTCATTTATTTCCTTACCTTACGCAACTTATTGTTGGATACATCCAGGTGGGTTAGATTCCGTAAGGAGCATATATGATAGCTCAATTTAACCAATTGCGTATTGTCTATTGTTAGGGATTGTAGATATCGAGGAAAGACCTTGATGGGATAGTCACTGTGACGATTTATAGCCATTTTCGTCTGTAACTTTGATTTTTGTGCCATGGCAGTGACTGTATTTAGTCTCAAATTGATGACATCCTTGCCTTCCATACCCAGTTTAAGCGTCTGCAGGAATCCTTCAGCTGAATGGGATCACATTTAATCAACAGATTCAGTGAGGGCTTCTTGAAAGCAATCGTTGCTTTGCCATCCAAAACGTATTTCGTGTGAATATTTTGGATATTGTCGAAACCAAGAAGCCAATTCCTGATTCTACTGAACACAACGTTCATGGTATCAGGAAACCTATAGATAGATCGTACCTGACATCCTAAAAATGCCTACATGGATACTATAATCAATCAACTGAATACCTAACTATGAATGGCCATCAGGAAAACGCAAAAATACCTAAATGAATTCACCAATGGTCAACTAAATGGTGCTTTACGATAAATAATGATAAGACTATTCGTGTCATATACACAAAACGAAACATCTCCCCTGCTCTAAGATCTTACCTAATAAAAATCGATGAAAAACCTATAAAAACGCTAATCAATATAAATATCTAGGAGTCACCACCAAGCTAAAGCTATCTATCATCGCCTAAAATGGCTTGTTGGCGTAAAGAGCTCCCTCAGCACAAGATGTAAAGTCACAATATTTAAGCAAATTATTGTTCCCATTCTAACGATGCTATTCCTGTATGGGGCAGCCCTATTTCGGAAACTCTATGCAAAAAAATCTGTGGAACGCACAACAAACTGCTGAGAAAAATTACTGACTCGGATATATTCAGCACAAATGCCTATATTCGCGACAAACATAATGTTAAATCCATGGAACTCAAATATGACTTGGCTTGCGTAAGATTTGCTATCTCCACTCTAGAACACCCAAATGTAGAAGGAATATCCTGGAAAAACCCTTTACTCCTACAAGGCTCTCCTCGCCTAGATACTCTATTCAACTAGAGAAAATGGTAGCAGCCCGAAATACACCTCATCTCACTCAACAGCCAAACCAGCAGCAATGTGCAGCACCAACACAGAACTTTCTTACCACAAATAGCACCCAGCAACAGCTAACTACAACCACGTTCCTCTAAGTACTGCAAACACACAACACCTGCAGCATTTAGCGTTGCAGCAGCTGCATCAACCAGCTGGCCAGCAGCACCAGACCGCAGCACAGGCCTCTCAGCTACAGGCGTCATCTCCTGCAAACACACGACAACAGCAGACAGCAAATCCAGTTCATCAAATTGCATCAAGTATACATCATCTACAGCAAATAGCGATGCAGCAGCAGCATCAAGTGGTTGGACAGCAGCGTCAGCCTCCAGCACAGGCCTGTCAGTTTCAGGTGTCAACTCCTATCGACACACAGCAGCAGCAATCCACAAATCTAGCTCCTCCTATGTCAGCAAATATACAATATCTACAGATATTGGCGACGCAGCAGCAGCATCAATCAGATGGCCAGCAGCACCAGCCCACAGCACAGGCCTCTCAGCAACAGGCGTCAACCACTGCTGACAGTCAGCAGCAGCAATCTCAGACTCCAGTTCCTCAAACTGCAGAAGTATACAATGTTCACAGCAAATTATGGCGCAGCAGCAGCATAAACTTATTGGTCAGCAGCAGCAGCCCGCAACACAGGCCTCCCAGCTACGGGCCTCATCTTCAGCTGACACTCAACGGCAGAAAACTATTCCAGTTCCTCAAAATGCAGCTAATATACAACATCTTCAGCTATTGGCGGAGCTGAATCAGCATCAACTGGCTGGCCAGCAGCATCAGCCCGCAGCACAAGTCTCTCAGCTACGGGCTTCATCTTTTGCTGACACTCAGCAGCAGCAATCTGACATTCCAGCTCCACCAATGACAGCAAATATTCAATACTCACCGCAAATGGATACGCAGCAGCATCAAATGGTCGTCCAGCAGCACCACCCAGCAGCACAGGCCTTTCAGCTACGGACTTCATCTTCCGTTGACACACAGCAGCAGCAATCTCCAACTACTCATCTAGATCGGCATGCAATGCGGGAGGCGACGGCCCATTTTGATGGCGCCCCATCTCTCATCAGATTCGATTGCCACCTAAGATACAAAAAAATTATTGAGAGAAACGAACTCAAAAAACAAAAGGAGGAAAAATCGAAACTAAACAAACCTGTTGTGCGCATGGAAGGACACGTGATCAACGGCCTGTTTCGAGATTTTAAAAGAGGCACACGAAATCGCGCGTACATAGAAGAGCGATTGAAGGGCCAGCCAATCCAAATCCAGCGACTTGTCCCGCCTCCATTCAAGCCTGATATGCTGATTACTTAATGCTGACCAACTCTCAAAAAATCTTGAGCGAGTTGAAAACGAGCTCCTGAATGAGATTGAAAGTAGCATAGAAGCTGAAACGAAAAATAATGAGAGATTACCACCCATGAAGGTGCAAAAAACTGCTAATTCTTTACTTACTCACTTTCAGCCAGCTGACCTTGACAAAATCTCCATACAGCGGTTAAAGGGACTTGGCCCTCCCGCTTTCAGCCAGCCTGTACCAGGCCTGGCCAGCAGGCAGTCAATATGGACCTATCATCCAAGCAATGCCTGCTCGAGCACTACATTGCGGTCGAAGGGATTTGGCCCTCCCGCTCCTAGTTATTTTCCTCCAAACGAGCCTGTAGATGGAACAGATGCTTCTCCAGTGCCGCGCAGCAATTGCTAGCCTAATGTGCTGCAACTCCACAGGCAAACAAGCTCTCCTGACGGCCCAAAACCTCCAATACTGGGGCTGAAGGGCACGCATACATTGTTCTGGGGTCTCACATAGTCCAATCCGAGAAGAGAGACAGAAATAAGCCGATTAATGCCGAAATGTTTGCCTATGACAAAAAAAACAACACATGTTACTCACTTCTTGCCTATAAGAGGGAATTTTCCTGACAATAAGAGCGCTGCCTCAATGATTTTGCCAACTGCAATGACGCCATGAATCGATATGATTCGAACTGGTAGCCTGCG
Organism: Drosophila willistoni; assembly: GCF_018902025.1. Lineage (NCBI taxonomy): Eukaryota > Metazoa > Arthropoda > Insecta > Diptera > Drosophilidae > Drosophila > Drosophila willistoni. The sequence goes on from NW_025814244.1 coordinate 253,887, forward strand.
GGAAACAATTATACTAATCACTATTAATGAATAATATTTGTAAATACTATATTCTTTATAATTATTGCAGCTTGCAACTTGTTCTTGATCCTCTAGTTGTTTTTATGGTCCTTGGTAAAACCCAGTAAGCATTTATTTACTTGCATGTAAAAAATTTCCCATGTAAATTTCCCACAATTTTTTTTTGTCCTACCAGTAACACCCAACAAACATTATGTCTTATATATTAATCATTCACACTATTAATAAGCCATTGTAAATTATTTCTAAGGTAGGGGGCGAAAAACAATAAAAGATGGTTGACTCCTTCGGGAGCCATGGCCAAAACAATGGACACCTATACGGCCAAAACAATGGACACCTATGGCAAAATAAAAGCTACCCTAGAGGCAAACAAATTTGACTTTTTTACTCACAGCCAGATGGGAACGAGGTGCTAGATTTGCCATCTTGAATCTACACCACTCCACTGAATGCGAAGCTATCCGTCGTGACCTGAAAAAGCTAGGATTTGAGACAAAATACATCAAAAGACTAACAAACTACAGAACTAAGAGGCCAATGAATGTCTTTTTAATTGAAATTAACAAACATAATGACAATAAACATGATGAAATACCTAAAATTAAGGTCCTAGGCAGCCAGGAGGTACGCGTCGAGAGGCAAAGGGCCGAAGGGAGATTCCCAATGCAAAAACTGCCTCCTCTTTGGCCATACAGCCAGGTACTGCTGCCTTCCCCCGCTCTGCTCCGTCTGTGCTGGCCAGCACAAATCCGACAAATGCGCCTCTCCTGATGGCCAATCTCCAAAGTGTGGCAACTGCGGAGATGGCCATAGAGCCACCTATAGGGGCTGTGCATTTTATAAGGCTGAACTGTCAAAATTTGTCGTTGACCAGCGCCCAGAGCGGCAAGAAAGGCAAATGAATCATGAAAAGGAAAGAAAATTTGGGCATGATACAATGAATATGCAATCTAACGCTAACAAAAACTTACCTGAAGTCCACCAGCAACCGTCTGCACCACCTCGCCAGTCGCCACTACAGCAAACAGCAGCTCCTTGTCCAACGTCGTATGCATCGTCTCATCTACGTCGTCCAGCATCTTGTCAAGCTAGTCCGTCTGCAGCTCGTCCATCTGAAAATAAAATAAAATCATTATCTAAATCTCCGAAAAATCACAAAAACTCACCTGTTAATCCATGTCAGCCAGCAGCAGCACCGCCTGCGAGTCCTCGTGCAGCATCTTGGCAATCATCTGGTCCATCTCGTCCTCTGCTAGCGCCTGCACCTGGAAAAAAACACAAATCGTTAGAAAATTCACCTAAAATTCACACAAACTTACCTGCAAATTACAGTCATCAGCAGCAGCAGGTCCTGGTCCTCAAGCAGCGGCTACACCTAAAAGCCAAAAAATATCAACAAAAAATCGCTCTAAAAAAACCATAAACTTATCTGAAAGCCAGCTGCAGTCTTTAGCAGCACCTTTTGCAGCCCCTCCTACTCTTTCTGGTGCTAAATCTCGTCTGGCAGCCGCCCCATTGGGTGCAACTAATGCGCCTGCACCTGAAAGAAAGCAAAAATTGTTACAAAAATATACCAAATCAACAAAATACTCACCTGTAAATTACTCGCCTACAGCAGCAACCCCTATTTATACACTAGACGTACCTGAAAACGGCGAAACAACTAAAATTAAAACAACTATAATTATCGACAAAGCTAAAAGTCAGCGGTACTCACCAAATACGAACATGCGGCCAACAAAACTGGCCAAAGCCAAATCACCAGTACCTGAAAACAAACAAAAAATTAAATTAATCAACAAACACTTACCTGCAAGCAAACCCGGTCGGGCAGCAACACCAACAAAAATGCAAAACGGATCGTTTCGAAAAACCTTGCAGCAACAAAATCTGCCAAAGGTCGCCAGCTGTTTTCGACCCAACAGCTTTACTCTGTCGTCGCCAGAATACTCCACCGTTCATGAACTCGCCATGTTCCTGCAAGGCATCTGAAATTAATTTTTAAAATGTTCTATGTTAATTATTACTATTGTCAATTTTATATTTTTTTTACTTACCTATATTTTCCTATTGTTTACAAATAAATGTCGCTCTCTTTCCAGCTCACATGCGGAAACTTCGCCATCAGACCCATATCGATGACTTATCGATAGGTCATCAACATTTCAGAGCATTATCGATATGCCGGCCAATTCTGGCTAAACCAAAGCCAAAGACTCTGAATCTCAGCCTTATAAAGCTAACTTCTGGCCTTGCTCTCAAATGATGCCTTACGACTCTAGCCAATATTGGCTTATTTTACTTAAATATTTGGTCTCTTTATGTTTTTCCCCACTAAAAGCTAATTGCTCTAAAACTTCTAGCCTATAAAGCTAACTCAACTAAAAGCTAACTGCTCTAAAACTTTTAGCCTTTAAAGCCAAGCCTTGCTCGCAATTGATGCGCCAACGGCCAAGCTAAAAAACTAGTGTTACTCAGACCCAAAATATGGGTCTCCCTACTTTTTTCTCCAGTGTGGGGGAAAACCAGTTTTTTCCCCGACATTAATCGCCACGTTTTTGTAGCCACCTTAGCACCAAATTCTTATTCGCCAAGTTTATTTGTTATTAAAAAATTGCTACCTACTTGACTACTTATGCTAAAAGTAACATAATCTTAAATCTATCATACTACAAACTATCTTACCTAAATCGCTAAAAACTAAATGTTAATCTAATGTCTTATTGTATATTTTTTATTTAGTATTAATCTAGTTTTAAGATAATTTTAATCCCCAAGGTTTTTTAATTCAAGGTCATGTAAACGCGGCAGAACTCTCCTTGAAGTGATCCAGGCTGACAAGAAACTGGACATCCTGGCGACGGGTGGTCCTACTCATTTCCCACACGACCGGCGAAAAAATCCCTCAGCCATTGACTTTGGAGTTTATTCTGGAATAAACCACAACAGATAAACTACTCAAGCTATATGCGAACTATCCTCTGACCACTTACCTGTTTTTGTACACATCACGATGGACCAGCACCCAAACTTACTTCCTGACAATCGAAGACTTTTGCCTGTAGGATCTAACATTAAACTGTTCCAAAACACCCTCAGCGACTCCCTCCACCAAATATACTAAACAAAGAAATAAGCCTATCAAAAAATAAACACTTAAATAAAAAACTATGTAAAATAGACTCCTCTGATCGGTACAGACCCCACAAGCTGTGGCAATTAACCAACAAACTAAAACGGCAGCCCCTTCCTAACTGGCCTTTTAGGATACCTAGCGGAGTAGACAAGAAGCATGCATGGACAAGATCACCTGAAGGTAAAATGGAGCTGTTTACTGACCAGTTAGAGAAGCGTTTCTCTCCCAACTTGACAAATAGCTCCCCCCTTGACAGGGCCAAAATCAACGAGGAAACAAATGCCATCCTTGCCCAAAAAATGCTCATGGAGTATGCATGTAAAACCCACCACTCCATCGCTAGCTCCTCCGCCAACTTTGACTCCAGCAACTCACCTTTTGTCAAGCCCATCACTCTCTCTGAACTAAAAAAAGAGATTGATAGCTTAATCAACAAAAAAGCACCAGGATATGATAGGATCAACAATGCCCTAATCAAAGTTCTCCCACTCAAAGCTATCATCTTCTTACTCAAAATATACAACAGCATCCTACGTTTTGGCCACTTCCCCCTAGTGTGGAAAAAAGCCATAGTTGTCATGGTAAAAAAACCAAAAAAAACAATTTCTGATGCTAGCTCGTATCGCCCCATAAGCTTGCTTCCTGCTTTCTCAAAAATACTTGAATCCTTGCTGCAAGAGGCTCCTTAAATTTAACCGTCTTTCACAATCCATACCTAACCACCAATTTGGATTCCGCAAATTTCATGGGGCCGAGCATCAACTAGCTCGCGTTACACAATTCCTCCAGAGAGCTTTTGAGGACAAACTGTATGGATCGCCTATATTCATCGATATTACAGAAGCGTTTGGCAAAGTTTGGCACTGCGGTCTGCGTAACAAGTTGATAAAGCTACTACCTATTACCCTATACAAAGTTCTGGACAGTTACCTCAAGGATCGCACGTTCTCCGTTCGCGGTAACCATGGTATTATGTCCCGTGATGGGAAAATTTTAGCAGGAATCCCTCAGGGTAGTGTTTTGGGACCCCTGCTATACAACATATACTCGTCAGACATGCCAATTCCAAAGTTCATAATTGAGCATGAAACCCTGATCGAATATTACCCGACCTATAAACACGGTGACACTCTGCTCTCTACATAAGCTGACGATACTATTTTCATCTCGACCGATAAAAACGCCCTTGTAGCCATGAATAAAACGGAAAATTACCTACACAAGTTCTCTACCTGGTCCAACAAATGGTGTTTCACAGTCAACGTGAGTAAAACAGTTCATGTTCTCTTCTCCAGACGATCTACCTCACCTGCTGTTAAAGCTGCCACTGTTAAGTTTAATAACAAACCTATTAAAAATACGTCCTCGTGCCGATACTTGGGAGTCCTTGTTGATAGCAAACTCCTGTTTAAAACCCATATTGCCAAACTTTGTGCTCAAGCCAAGTCCACCTATACTCGCTACAAATGGCTCGGGGGAGCTAAAAGCCATCTTAGCACCCGCTGCAAGGTCACTATCTACAAGCAAATCTTAGTCCCTATTTGGACATACGCTATTCCCATATGGGGTAGCCTAATATCTAACACCCTATTCAAAAAGCTCACCGGAACTCACAATAAACTGCTCAGAAAGCTAACAAATGCGAACATCTATTGCCCAAACTCTGAAATTCAAGAAAAACATTACGCCAAACCTCTAGAAACTATATACAATGACGCTTGCCTAAGATTCTTTAACTCCATGTCTGACCATGAGAACAAAGAAATTGAAAAACTTTATCTAAAGCCATTTATCCCTAAACGTTTGCCATGGCCTAGGTACTCAAAGCAAATAGATAAACTTGTCGTCTCACGAACGATAAAAAAAGCCCAAACACCACCACTGATGCCACCTCAGCTCAACCCTAGCGTAACAGTAACTAACATAAAACTTCTCATTGAATCCAAGCTTATGGAGTTCTTCTCCAAGGCGCCAGCTCTTATTGATGACCATACACCAGGTGAAACAAATATTTAAAATTTCGAAAACCAAATGTATGTTTTAACATGCCTCATACCATATGCTATCTCGCTCACTCTACAAACATATGAGCACTCTAGCGCCGCCACTAGCTAACGGCCAATTCTGCCCTTATTCATACGTATATTTTGCATGTTTCTAGTCCGATTTCAATCAAATTTGGTAGCTTGATAGAAATAGATAAGATTTATTAGTCTGTCAAATTTGATCGCGATGGTCAAAAAATTGCAAGAGCCAATCGGTTTTTTCTAAATTATAGAGGCGAAGGTGGGCGTGGCAACATATTAAAATATATATATTCTGCGCGCATACTAAGCCAGTATACATACTAAATTTGGTGACTTTAGCTTTGTTAGTTTTCAAGAAAATCAGTTTTGTTTAATTTGCGGGGGCGGAAATGGGCGTGGCAAAATTATTAAATAGTCAATGTCTGCGCGTCTGTTAGGCTAGCTTACATACCAAATTTAATGTCGGTAGCTGTCATAGTTTTTAAGAAAATCTGTTTTTTGTAAATTGCGGGGGCGGAAGGGGGTGGCAAAAAGGTGGAACAATTATTTTTTGCGCGCTAACTAAACGAGTATACAAACCAAATTTGATGTTTCTATCTGTTATACTTTTTAAGAAAATCTGTTTTTTGTAAATTCCGGGGGCGGAAGGGGGCGTGGCAAAAATTTGAAACAAACTCGATAAGCGTACATACTACACGAGACTGCATACCAAATTTGGTGGCTCTAGCTCTTATAGTCTCCGAGATCTAGGTGTTCATACGGACGGACGGACGGACGGACAGACGGACATGGCTAGATCGACTCGGCTGTTGATCCTGATCAAGAATATATATACTTTGTGGGGTCGGAGTTGCTTCCTTCTGCCTGTTACATACATTTTGGCGACTTTAATATACCATTTCACCCTATGGGTGTATGGTATAAAAAACCCCCCGGAAAGCCTGCCCCCCTTGGGCCAAACGAACAAATTCAATACACGGAAAATGAACTACTCGCTCTAAACATGGCTAGTCTGGAATCTGAGTTGCTTAAATTAATTGATAACAGCACGAATAGCACTGATGCTCTAAAAAAAAAGGAAAACTGATACTGCACCCATGATGGTCCTAACTAACAATCACTCTAACACCAATACTAATACTTCTGCAAACATTCACTTACCTAATCATAACGAAATATGATTTCAGGCGGCCCCTGCAAAGCCAGAATCCTGCCCACTATTCAGCTGTCGTCCTGGCCTGGCCAGAGGGCCAGTCCTCGACAGCTGTGCCTCCAGTAGACGCGCCTCCTGCACTCTCTGCCTCGTTCTCAGCGTCTGCACCATCTCGTCCATCGTCCTGTCCAGATTTCCGCTGGCCTGATGCACCAATACCTGAAAATAAAACAAATCTAAAAATAAAACCAACTAAAAAGTACAAATACTCATCTGAAAATACACAACAGCAAACAGCAGCTCCTTGTCCAGCGTCGTATGCATCGTCTCATCTGCGTCGTCCAGAATCTCGTCAAGCTAGTCCGTCTGCAGCTCCTGTATCTGAAAATATATTAAAATTATTATCTAAATCAGCAATAAAACACAAAAACTCACCTGAAAATCTACGTCAGACAGCAGCAGCATCATCTGCGAATCCTCGTCCAGCATCTGGCCAATCATCTGGTCCATCTCGTCCTTCACTAGCGCCTGCACCTGAAAAAAAACACAAATCGTCAGAAAAATCTCTCAATAATCACGTAAACATACCTGCAAATTCTCTTCAGTCACCTGCAGCAACACCAGCTGGTCCTTCTGGCCCTCTACCTAAGGCTGCATCTGAAAAAAAAACAAAAAATCAACAAAGAATCAAGCTAATTTAACTAAATACATATCTAAAATCCAGCCGCAGCCGCTAGCAGTGCCAACTGGAGCTCCTCCTGCATCTTCTGCTGCACCACCTGACCCGTAGTCTGGTCCTAAACGCCATAAAGCTGCTCCAGTACCTGGAAAAATATAAAATGTTAAAAAATGCTACTAAATCAACAAATTACTCACCTGCCATGCAAATGCCGTCAGTAGCATCGCGTGCAAATCTTCGTGCTAAATCTGGCCAAACTCCTGGTCCATCTCGTCCTTCACTAGCGCCTGCACCTGGAAAAAAACACAAATCGTCAGAAAAATCTCTCAATAATCACGTGAGCTTACCTGCAAATCCTCTTCAGTCACCTGCAGCAACACCAGCTGGTCCTTCTGGCCCTCTACCCAAGGCTGCGCCTGAAAATAACAAAAAATCAACAAAGAAACAAGTTAAAATAACTAAATACATATCTAAAATCGAGCCCCAGTCGCTTGCGGATCCAACTGGAGCTGCTCCTGCTTCTTGTGCTGCATCACTTGGCCCGTCACCTGGTCCTAAACGTCATAAAGCTGCACCTGTACCTGAAAAAAATATAAAAATGTTAAAAATACTACTAAACCAACCAATTATTCACCTGCCATACAAATGCCGCCAGCCGCAACACATTCTTCTATTCCAGACGCACCTGAAAACGGAGAAAAAACAAAGTTAAATTTAACTACAAATATTGGAAAAACTAAAAGCCAACAATACTCACCTAAAAACTCAACGCGGCCACCTGCATCCCATGGAGTCTAGGTAAGTACCTCGACCTGAAAATAAAAATAAGCAAAAACATCAACCTAAAAAATACTTACCTGCAAGCAGCTGTTCCCGTCCTAACAGCTTTACTCTGTCGTCGGTGGAGGTCTCCAGTGATGATTCAGCAGCCATGTTCCTGTAAAATAATAATAATTAATTTATAATTTCCAATATTTGTTAATCTTATTGTCAATTTTTATACTTATGTCACATTTTTCTAATTGTTTGTTTACATTTTGGAAATATATCGCCTTCTCTTTTCAGCCACATGCGCCGCCACCTGTTGCTGTATCGATTTCTTATCGAATAAGTATTGAGCAGCAACAGTGAGCGCACACGCAATAATGAGCACTCACTCCAGTGTTGCCCTAAAAATACCACAAAAAATGCCAGTTTCCCTACATTTCTCGCTCTAGCGCCCTATGCACTTCTCTACTTACCTCTATTAGTGTCCTCTGCACTCGCCTAATTCCCCCTATTAAGACCCCTTGCACCGGAAAATTAAATTTAAAATTCTTATTGCTAAAAACTAATACTTACTTATGCTAAATACTTAAAACTACTTACGCCATAATTATCTCTAAAAAACACTAAATTCTAAATGTCATTGTCTATTTTATTATTATACATTCATTGTTAGTATTTAAGCTAGTTTATAAGTTATTTTATATTGTCCCTCCCCTGCTGCTGTAACGGCCCTATTTTTTAATTTCTTTTGTTTGTCTCTAGAAGATGAAAGGATAGAAAATAAAGCGGCCTTAATCGAAAGACTTAGGCCAGGCGGATCAAACGCCTTATCTTAAAAAAAAAACGCCTGATGACACAAATTAATAGAAGATAATTATGCCTAAAAATATCCTAAAATTTTCAATCACGTCCATAAAATATTTCTATTGGACATTTATATCTCACTGTTAATTAACATTTGGATATCTCTCTGCCTCCAGTTACAGTGCAGTCTGGATTCAAGTTATGTTAATGAACTTAGCCGCAAATATAAATCTGTGAGAAATTTCCAAATTACATGATATTATATATATTCTAGACCACTTTGGACTAGTCTTAATTCATTTTTCACTTTATTATGTCTTCAGCACTTATTGTAAATTGCTGTATTTAATGACCCTTGTTATAGATTCTAAGGTCTTAAAATGAGAACAATAAAGGAGCCAATGGCATGTCGGCCATTGGTGCTAGTTTGAGAATTCGCTATAAATTGTTAAAAAAATATAGTAAAAGTGGGAATTAATTGCCTAAATAAATCTTAAAAATAGTGTTTCAAGGCTCTTCACTAGTGTGCCACGGAAAATTGCCAATTTCCTAGCTAATTATTTAAATAAATGACAATTTAATATTTTTGTTTTGTTATAACCTAAAATGATTTATGTAAGAGGCTGGCAATCGAAAAAATTTTTTCACTTGGGTATGTATTAGTGTATATACATACCCCTAAGTTCTCTCTCAGCCCTTTTATACATAACACATATACACACACACACTATGGAAGGCGGTGACACACAGTTTTTCTTCTCACCAAGTACGGTCGCGTAGTTCAAGTCGTTCCGAAATCTCGTCAAATAAAGGAGCTTCCTGAGACCTGAGAATATACACAATTGTTAACCAGAGTCGGTTAGGGGTGGTGCTACGTACCCAAACACCTGCGGGCTCAATCGGGAGCCACTACTCCACCTGGCTTACCTTCATATTTCGTAGTTCGATAGCATCAGCTGTTCAGCAGTGTTGGTCAACGTATTCGGACACAGCTGATACGGGTAGCAGACCTGTAAGCTTACAGCCCGTAACAGCGTACATAAGCGGTGCATGCTTTCAGGCTGCACCATTTGGCGATCGTTGGAATTTTTAAAATTTTCTAAATTTCGAGTCTACTGAATCTATAGATTGATAACGGCCAGCATTGGCCCCTGCCGCTGTGGCAATGCCGGTCAGTCAAATGGAGTACGAAGAGGATGGGCAAAGGGCTTCTGCCCGGCGGGTTTTAATACCGCCAGATCAGCCGAGCCAATGGTCAACTCCAACCGCTTGGTCGCTCGGCCCCAACGAAGATGCCGACCCACAGCAGCCGAATCAGATGAACGCAATATGCGAACCAGTTGATCCCGAAAACGAAGACCTAGGTATTCTACTCCGGTCAATGGTGAAAAAGTCAGGTGAGCTAGCTAAAGCACTGCGAAACGCCATGTAAATAATGACATGAAGGGCCAAGCCCAGCAAGTCTGCGTTAAACAAGTCTGCACTCTCAGCATTCGCAATCCTCAAAAAAATGGAGAATACCACGTATGTGCAGACACAGTGGACACCACAAGAAAGCAGCAGGACAAAATTGGCAGACCGAAAAGCTTCTCACAAAGGTACACGGGCAAATAAGACCCAGAACAATGCACAGCAAGGTCACAAAGCCTCAGCTCCCCAAGTTCAACCAGAATGGAAAACTGTGGAGTCTAAAACAAAAAGAAAGGCTCAGTTAAAGCATAGACCAGATGCTATTATTCTGCATAGCACTGAAGGGGTCTCATATAGCGATATGCTCAAAATGGTAACTAGAAGCCAAGATGAAAAAATTAAAGCCGTTGGAGGAAATGTTACCAAGGTGAGGCGCACAGCGAATGGCGACTTACTCCTCGAGCTACTTAGGGAAGAGCAGATAACCTTCATAAGCTAAAAGAAAATATTGGCAATGTTCTGGGCGCCAAGTTCGAAACTCGCGCTCTCACAGATAATATAAGGCTGGAAATACTGGACCTAGACAACGAGACAACCGTAGAAGAGATAGTAGCAGCCTTTTCTACCAAGTTGAAAATTGACCTAGAGCCAGGCGCTGTCAAAAGTCTCTGCCCGTCATACCGTGATACCCAGAAAGCGCTCATATATGTTCCGGCAACAACCGCAGAGACAATCCTCAAGGCCAATAAGATTACGGTGGCATAGTCAGTGTGCCGAATCAGAATTAATAATGCCCCAGTTAGATTCTACAAGTGCCTAAAAACTGGCCATGTCGCTGCCAAATGTAATAGCGACGTTGACAGAAGTGGCTGGTGCTTAAAATGCGGAACCAGCGGTCATAAAATTCGGGACTGCTGTAACGAGGCCAAATGTTTTCTATGTGCAGCAGAAGGACTGACTTCACTCTCACATGTAGCTGGCAGCCACAATAATGATGATTAAGTTTATCCAGCTTAATCTAAATCATTGCTGGGCAGCCCATGAGCTGCTATCACAGACAGTGGGTGAGTCTAGAACAGACATAGCCATTATAAGCGAACCTTTTAAGGCCAGAACTGGAAATAACTGGTCCTGCAGTATTTCTGGGAAGGCAGCGATCTGGGCTTGTGGAACGCCATCACTATTGCAGCGTTCCGTGCTAAACAAGGAGCACTATGTCAGGGCAAACATAAGCGGCCACTGGGTCTACAGCTGCTACTTGCCACCAAGTCTGAATATCCAAAGCTTCAGTGATGCCTTAGACAGCCCAGTTATTATAGCTGGGGACTTCAACGCCTGGGCTGTTGAATGGGGTAGCAGTCTAACCAATGCCAAAGGGAGAGCACTTTTAGAGGCATTTGCAACACTTGATATAGCTTTGCTTAACGTAGGATCCCAAAATACCTTCAATAGAGCGGGACTCGGCTCAGTAATAGACCTGACTTTCGTCAGTGAAAGTCTTTATAGGTCAACTAGCTGGGCAATTGCTAATGTATATACTGCAAGCGACCATGAAGCCATACATTTTTCGGTCGGGGAAGCACAACTTGCACCTGCAAGACTTCCTAGCATCGATAAAGGCTACAAGTCCGAAACATTGAACGTGCAGGTATTTTCAGCATTAATTGAGAGGGCCCAATTCTCGCGGAACTGGGCTGGCGTGGTGGCCGAACAGCTCTATAGCAACCTGGACGCAGCCTGCAGTGCAAGCATGACGCAAATAAAGAATTATAGAAGACATCATCAACATGTATTCGAAGTGGATGCGGGATTGCGTCAATCGGCACCGGAATCGACCGAGAATAAGCGATATTTGCAACAATATCAAGAGGAACTGCGACAGCAGTACCTAAAGGAGGAGGAGAAGAGACAACAGCAAATTGAGCAACATCGCCAGCAGCAAAATGAGCAAATGCTACGACAACGCCGTCAATATCAAGACCGAGAGCTGGATCTACTGGAACAGATGCAACAGCGACCAAACAATCCACTGCAGCAACAGATTCCCGAATGGGCCAGACAGGATGATCAGAATTCGTATAATCCATATAATACACGTCAATTGTACAGTTGCCTTTATATAAAAAAGTATAATTCAGTGCATCATTAATACAGTGGAAATTAAAAAAACAAGTAATAGAGGAAAATTAATCAAAAGCATTACTTTTGCCAGATCGCCCATAGGAAGAAAGGAAGTCAAATGGCTTATGTGTTCCCCTTTGACTTCGACACTCAGTAATCCATGAAGTAATTCCAACGCCGTGGATAGACAACAAAATGAAATCCGGACTACTTTATATGATGTGTCTGTTGTGGAGGATCTTGTAATTTTGGTATTGTAAAGATTAAGGAAAAATAATTTTATTATATTTAGACGGGAAAATAAAATTTTAAAATCTTATGCTGACGTAAAGAAAACAAAGAAGGAATATAAATGTTTTCTGACTGAAACGACTTCATCTTAATGATTCCGAAAAGCGCTCAGTTCATAAGATGCAGATCGCCCATAGGAAGAAAGGAAGTCAAATGGCTTATGTGTTCCCCTTTGACTTCGACACTCAGTAATCCATGAAGTAATTCCAACGCCGTGGATAGACAACAAAATGAAATCCGGACTATATATTTTAAAGCGTTTTAAATTTTTAAATGCTTTAAAGGAGAAGGAATAAATTAAAGCGTTTTAAATTTTTAAATTCTTTAAAGGAGAAGGATTAAATTAAAGCGTTTTAAATTTTTAAATGCTTTAAAGGAGAAAGACCAGGGAGAAAGAAGTAAAAAGTTGAACTTGTTCGTTTGACTGCTGCGAAGCAAGTGAAGTCGATTGTGAGCTGAGGTCGAACGAAAACTTTTAGTGCCAGTGCCGCCTACTTGACCACAATTAATATTATCCAGTTTTGGAAAATCGTAGAAAGTAGTGTTGGAAAACGTGAAACACACTCGGGTCAAATTTTTAGTGTTGCATTTGTTAGAGCTTGGAAACTATCGATAGTGGCGTGATTCGATATTTTCAATGTTTTAGGAGCAAAATTTAATTACAATTAGTATCATTTTCAAAAAAAATGAATACAATTTTGCTTAACCTAATATTAATAACCAAAATTATATAGTTTTAGCCTTTCAAGTTATATAAATATTTACCAATTAATTATCAAAAAAAAATTTACCTGTTTTGATTTTGTTTGAATTAAAATTAAATTAACATAGATTAGTTTTCAGACTTTTAAATTTATGGAGATCAACTCTTAAAACCAAAATTAAAAGAAAGCAAAGAAAAACATTTAACATAAATTTAACTCCATCCAAGCGTTTCTTTTCAATTGTTGTGTAACTATTACATATGTATGTTATACTATCGATAGTGGCCAAAAACAATCGATGGTGGTAAATATTCGATACCTCGATAGTGCCATCGATAGTTCCCCAGCTTAAGTATTCGTAAAATATCGATAAAAAAAAAAGTCAATCGAACCACGTGAATTTAACAATAAGACATTCTTTTCTTTGTTGTAAAATTATTATCTTATTTGGATTAAAATTCATTCACAATAAGCGCAAAGTAAGTTTCTTAAAGTATTTTTGCTGTATATATATTTAGTTCCAGTTTTGACTTTACGATTACATCACTCAATTTTATGGCGTATCACCTGGATGATTCCTTTCGACTAACTAATAAACTTACCAGCAGCAGGCACAGGACTCGACTCGGCAAAGGAATCTTCATTTGCAACATTTTCATTGGCATCTTTTGTCGGTTTGTTGCCTGCTGCTGTTGCTCCCCAGTAATAAAATGCTAATGAATTAATTTTAGAAGGAACTTTGCAATATTCTCCTTTTGCGAGAACCTCCGCTCCTTTGACTGCATTAAATTTAATGAATAAGAGTATTAAATTGGTTCGAAATTAAGTAAAACTGAATTATGCATTCCCCTTCCATTCTTCCTTCCATCAAAGTCAACAGTAAATATTTAAATTTTTATCACCTTTTTGTCTAAACACTGAAATTGAAATTGTATTTGAAATAGTTGACAAATATTAGACAAATATTTAACTACATTATAGAGTAGTGAGTGAAGGGCAAGAGCAGAGCATCAAATGAAAGGGCACCAACCGAACCACTACCACCGGGCCGGAAGTCGGCAAAAGCAATTTCCTAGTCCTAGAATTTGATTTTGTTTACCTAAACTCAAAAGATACAATTTTTGCAGCTAATGAAATGCACAGATATTTGGTTAAAAGGAGAAGGAACCAGACCACAACAGGTAGAAGTAAGGCAAATAATCAACTCTCAGACATAACAATATAGCATAGGATATGGCCATATAAAAAACAAAATAAAATCATATTTAGCCTTTAGATTTCTAAAAATATATATATGATATATATGTATATTGCAATGATAAACTTGTAAAAGGTAGAGCTAAGCTCACATTTCGAAATATCTTGAAAGGTTAAAAAAGCAAAAAATGAAAATGCAGTTTTTTGGAGCAAGCCAATAAAATTTTCGGAAAAAACATACAAAATAATATCGAAAATTTGGAATTTAGAATTTGATTTGTAACAAATTTTTGGTTACGTTTCAAATTTTTTTATATTTTGGAGTTAAGAGATAATAAGGAAGAATAACAAATATATTGTTTTATACCTTTATGGGTATATAAAATATATCAGAAAAACCAGAGGGGAATCAATATATCCCTGGCCTTATCGAAGTCTCTATACCCTGTAAGAAATTCTTAGTAGCTTTAAGCTAATAATTATGAGTAAACAACGAGCAAAGTTCTATTAAGTATCAAAAGTCGCAGAATTATAATGGCATTATTCAATTTACTTATGTATAACATCGAGCTTGTTTCTTTATAATTTCAATATACTTTGTTTTACAGGGTAAAAGATGTTGATTGTTGATTTTTAAGCCTTGGAGTGGGAATAAAAAGTGAAATTTTAAGAGCCAAAATATTTGCTTAAAATCTTTATAGTTAAATAGCTAAATATGGGTACGAAAAAATCAGATTTTAATATACGGAAGACACAACTAAAGACTATTTTAAGTGTGCATGCAAATTGCCTATTGAAAATTTATAACAAATAAAATTAATTCACAAATTCAAATAATAGCTTCAAGTTTAAAGGGCCAACAAGATATCCACTGTGTATCAGTCTTAAAATTACTTCCAAATCTTTTAGGTTTTAAAAAATTAATTGTGGAAATACAAGACGTTTCTTTTCAATGCTAAAGTATTGTTTAAATACATATTCTCGCTTATTCGAAACTTTGAGTTATCCTCTAGCGCCAAATGCCTTGATCTGGAGACGCACACCCATTATTATCAAAGTTTTTTAGCTCCAAAATTTCTAGGGAAAAGTATCAGCGTTTTCACCTAAAAGAATGTTTGCTTTATTTCTTCCGTGTCATCCGAGTTTCTCTTCACAATACCTTGAATGACCGAGGTTCTACTGTAGAATTGTATTTTTAAAACATTCCCTGACAAGGGGAAGTTTAGGTACGCGAATCTGCGACTGCAAGTTGTCAGAAGCTCCTTTAGCCCTAATAAGTATGCTATAGTTTACTGAAAACCTTGTTTTTACTTTCAGATTTCCGTATAGTTTTTTCAAAGCGAATTTCGCGTAATATTTCATTTGAAATGTATCAATACTAAAAGGCCAAAAAAGTAAAGACTTCAAATTGTAAAGCATTTGAGAGGGGTTTTTAATATTAAAGCTCCTTTAAATAAAATGTTACACAAAACAAGTGAATCAAATGCTGAAATGAACGCGAAACTTAAGCCGCAGATCTGCATAGTCAGTTATAGACACTTAAATGCCAGTCAAAATTGGATTTGGGCCCAAGTTGAGATAAACATTTTTTATACTTACGAATCTCCGCTCTCCCTTCTCTTCGTTTCCTCTCAGTCAAAACCAAGCCAATTCCCCAGCTGCACATTAAAGTGGTGAATAAAATCACTGTATAGAGAAAGAGGCAGTAGTGGGGAGGTAGTGAGTATGTGTCATGTGTGTGGTGTGTGTGTTGGATGTTAGTGTGTCATTTTTTTATGCTTATTTAAAAAAGTGTCCAGAAGTTTTGTGATTTTGATAAACAGACAGAGAGAAAAAGTGGAAGTAAAAAGCAAAATGATAGCAAAAAAGGAAAATGTGGAAAAGCTCGTGAGCTCAGATAAAGAAAAACTCACAGAGAACAAAAAAAAACACACACATTTATGCAAGTCACATACGCCACACAGCTTTTAATAATAAAAACAACGAGCTGTGCTCTCTTAACATGAAAAAACATAGAAGCAACCCAAAAGGAAACCAAAAGTAAGCCATATATAGGCAAGAAATACAGAATGATAAGGATAAAAACGATTGCGTAGGGACAGAAGGCGGGGGAGGAAGGTGTAGTCAGGAAGGGATGTAGACGTGTGTGTGAATGTCTTTATATGGTCATATGTGTATGTGTGTGTGTAGGGCAAAAGAATTGCCTTAGTTCCCTTTCTTAAATTTTTGAAATTCACTTAAATTGAAAATTTTCGTAATTATTCGTTGTATCAAAACCTTTCAGGCACCCTCCCTTTCAGGTTTTCCCAATGAATCAACCTTTAAACATTATGTTTAATGGAGAGAGTTCTAATTTAGTAGAGATGAAACAATGAACAAGAGTATTTGAGATAGATTAATTGGCAAATAACTAATCAACTTCCAATATACATGGATTGGATTTGTTATATATCAAAAAATCAATTAAGTGTACTAGATTTGTTTACAATTCGGACCTTTTCGCAGATTATTCCGATTTCCTACAATTTCATGTAGGATTTCATTCCTACAAACATGTATACCTCCTTCAAGAATAATGACAATAAATCTTCGTTTCTATTTATTTAAGATGAAGGTTGCCCTGTAGTCCTTAAGCCCTTTCAGTTGAGATTAATTGCGTGTTGATCCAAATAAAGATGAGTGATGTTCTTCAATTCCAATTGATTTCAAGTTCTTGAGTTCCATTTATCCAATAGGTAGTCATCTGGTCAAAATCCCAAGTTAATCTAAACAGGAGACTCTAAGATTAGAAGCATTTTTGAGCTAAAAGATATTATAAACAGATTAACAAGATCACAGTACTATCAGCTTTTTCTTTCATTTACTTATTCATAATATTTAATTATTAATTCCACTTTTTGTTTGGCACATTGGCATAATAGGCTAATATCAGAGCTGAGAATAGGTTCTTACATTGGTTGCATATACTACAATTGTTGCCACATATGACAACATCAGAATAGATCATATGCTCTCGACTATAGGTAATATTTTTAATATTTACAAATTTCGGTTGACCAACACGTTCGATAATGTGCTTCTTGTCTAAAGCATCGCACAATTTGCCACAGGTACATTTTGGTGCCTCGGCAATTAGTTTAATGAGTAAGGCTGGCAGGGAATCGATTGGCAGTTCATATTAGGCCACAGCTTGAAGCCAGAGAGGTTCAGGCGAATGAGTTGAAGCTCCGTCCGCATCGGAAGCAAAGGCCAGGCCATTGAGACCCTTGAATGAATTACGCCAAACATCCAAGATTTCAATACGTAAATCATCTATGGCAGCTGGCAGGGATTTTAATTTGTTTTCCGACACGTAAAGCGAGCGTAATCTTCTCAGGCGACGTATGGCAAAGGGTAGATGAGTCAAATTATTGTAATTGAGATTCAAGTTAACCAATTTGTGGCACTTGACCACAGGCAAAGGCAAACATGTCAAATCGTTGGCCGATAAATCCAATTCGCGCAGGGAGTCTCGTAATTTGCTGCCATTTAGAAATGACCAATCGTCTATTTCACCCAGATTATTGTCATGGAGGACGAGCTTGCTCAAGTGTAATCTCCCCAGTTCAACAGGTAACTGGAAATTTATATTTAGTTTTGAAGATGCTAAAAGTTGTCTTTTCATTTATTTCCTTACCTTACGCAACTTATTGTTGGATACATCCAGGTGGGTTAGATTCCGTAAGGAGCATATATGATAGCTCAATTTAACCAATTGCGTATTGTCTATTGTTAGGGATTGTAGATATCGAGGAAAGACCTTGATGGGATAGTCACTGTGACGATTTATAGCCATTTTCGTCTGTAACTTTGATTTTTGTGCCATGGCAGTGACTGTATTTAGTCTCAAATTGATGACATCCTTGCCTTCCATACCCAGTTTAAGCGTCTGCAGGAATCCCTTCAGCTGAATGGGATCACATTTAGTCAACAGATTCAGTGAGGGCTTCTTGAAAGCAATCGTTGCTTTGCCATCCAAAACGTATTTCGTGTGAATAGTTTGGATATTGTCCTTGACCTTGTAACGTTGCCCTTTTTAATCTTTGGTGTGAACAATATAATTTGTATTCAACTTTTCGCAAAGCAATTCCAAACCATCAATTTGGCTTTCGTAAAAACCACAGCACTGAACACCAACTCGCAAGGGTCACACAGTTAGTACAAAAATCACTCGAACAAAAAGAATACAGCTCTGCTGTATTTGTAGACATTACTGAATTTTATAAAGTGTGGCACTTAGGATTATTGAATAAACTGGCCAAACTCCTGCCTTACTGCTTGTTCAAGATTCTTGAAAGCTATCTGCAGGATAGATCGTTCACAGTCAGGGGCACAGATGACACATATTCCAGAATTGGCAAAATCACTGCAGGAATACCCCAGGGCAGTGTTCTGGGACCCCTTCTCTTCAATGTTTATTCGTCTGACATGCCAATTCCTGATTATATCTTTGAACACGACTTCCTCATGGTATCAGGTGAAACCAAGAAGAACCCTGACATCCTACTGTCAACGTTCGCAGATGATACTATAATCGTATCTACTGATAAAAATGCCTACATGGCCATCAGGAAAACGCAAAAATACCTAAATGAATTCACCAAATGGTCAACTAAATGGTGCTTTACGATAAATAATGATAAGACTATTCGTGTCCTATACACAAAACGAAACATATCCCCTGCTCTAAGATCTTACCTAATAAAAATCGATGAAAAACCTATAAAAAACGCTAATCAATATAAATATCTAGGAGTCACCACCCTCTATCATCGCCTAAAATGGCTTGTTGACGAAAAGAGCTCCCTCAGCACAAGATGTAAAGTCACAATATTTAAGCAAATTATTGTTCCCATTCTAACGTATGCTATTCCTGTATGGGGCAGCCTTATTTCGGAAACTCTATTCAAAAAAATCTGTGGAACGCACAACAAACTGCTGAGAAAAATTACTGACTCGGATATATTCAGCACAAATGCCTATATTCGCGACAAACATAATGTTAAATCCATGGAACTCAAATATGACTTGGCTTGCTATCTCCACTCTAGAACACCCAAATGTAGAAGTAAGGAATATCCTGGAAAAACCCTTTACTCCTACAAGGCTCTCCTGGCCTAGATACTCTATTCAACTATAGAAAATGGTAGCAGTCCGAAATACACCTCATCTCACTCAACAGCCAAACCAGCAGCAATGTGCAGCACCAACACAGAACTTTCTTACCACAAATAGCACCCAGCAACAGCTAACTACAACCACGTTTCCTCTAAGTACTGCAAACACACAACACCTGCAGCATTTAGCGTTGCAGCAGCTGCATCAACCAGCTGGCCAGCAGCACCAGACCGCAGCACAGGCCTCTCAGCTACAGGCGTCATCTCCTGCAAACACACGACAACAGCAGACAGCAACTCCAGTTCATCAAATTGCATCAAGTATACATCATCTACAGCAAATAGCGATGCAGCAGCAGCATCAAGTGGTTGGACAGCAGCGTCAGCCTCCAGCACAGGCCTGTCAGTTTCAGGTGTCAACTCCTATCGACACACAGCAGCAGCAATCCACAAATCTAGCTCCTCCTATGTCAGCAAATATACAATATCTACAGATATTGGCGACGCAGCAGCAGCATCAATCAGATGGCCAGCAGCACCAGCCCACAGCACAGGCCTCTTAGCAACAGGCGTCAACCACTGCTGACAGTCAGCAGCAGCAATCTCAGACTCCAGTTCCTCAAACTGCAACTTCACAGCAAATTATGGTGCAGCAGCAGCATAAACTTATTGGTCAGCAGCACCAGCCCGCAACACAGGCCTCCCAGCTATGGGCCTCATCTTCTGCTGACACTCAACGGCAGAAAACTATTCCAGTTCCTCAAAATGCAGCTAATATACAACATCTTCAGCTATTGGCGGAGCTGAATCAGCATCAACTGGCTGGCCAGCAGCATCAGCCCGCAGCACAAGTCTCTCAGCTACGGGCTTCATCTTTTGCTGACACTCAGCAGCAGCAATCTGACATTCCAGCTCCACCAATGACAGCAAATATTCAATACTCACCGCAAATGGATACGCAGCAGCATCAAATGGTCGTCCAGCAGCACCACCCAGCAGCACAGGCCTCCCAGCTACGGACTTCATCTTCCGTTGACACACAGCAGCAGCAATCTCCAACTACTCATCTAGATCGGCATGCAATGCGGGAGGCGACGGCCCATTTTGATGGCGCCCCATCTCTCATCAGATTCGATTGCCACCTAAGATACCAAAAAATTATTGAGAGAAACGAACTCAAAAAACAAAAGGAGGAAAAATCGAAACTAAACAAACCTGTTGTGCGCATGGAAGGACACGTGATCAACGGCCTGTTTCGAGATTTTAAAAGAGGCACACGAAATCGCGCGTACATAGAAGAGCGATTGAAGGGCCAGCCAATCCAAATCCAGCGACTTGTCCTGCCTCCACTCAAGGTTCACCCTTAATGATGACCAACTCTCAAAAAATCTTGAGCGAGTTGAAAACGAGCTCCTGAATGAGATTGAAAGTAGCATAGAAGCTGAAACGAAAAATAATGAGAGATTACCACCCATGAAGGTGCAAAAAACTGCTAATTCTTTACTTACTGACTTTCAGCCAGCTGACCTTGACAAAATCTCCATACAGCGGTTAAAGGGACTTGGCCCTCCCGCTTCAGCCAGTACCAGGCCTGGCCAGCAGGCAGTCTATATGGACCTATCATCCAAGCAATGCCTGCTCGAGCACTACATTGCGGTCGAAGGGATTTGGCCCTCCCGCTCCTAGTTATTTTCCTCCAAACGAGCCTGTAGATGGAACAGATGCTTCTCCAGTGCCGCGCACCAATTGCTAGCCTACTGTGCTGCCACTCCACAGGCAAACAAGCTCTCCTGACGGCCCAAAACCTCCAATACTGGGGCTGAAGGGCACGCATACATTGTTCTGGGGTCTCACATAGTCCAATCCGAGAAGAGAGACAGAAATAAGCCGAAATGTTTGCCTATGACAAAAAAAACAACACATGTTACTCACTTCTTGTCTATAAGAGGGAATTTTCCTGACAATAAGAGCGCTGCCTCAAAGATTTTGCCAACTGCAATGACGCCATGAATCGATATGATTCGAACTGATAACCTGCAAGAAACAATTATACTAATCACTATTAATGAACAATATTTGTAAATACTATATTCTTTATAATTATTGCAGCTTGCAACTTGTTCTTGATCCTTTATTTGAGCATTTATTTACTTGCCTGTAAAAAATTTCCCATGTCAATTTCCCACAATTTTTTTTTTGTCCTACCAGTAACACCCAACAAACATTATGTCTTATATATTAATCATTCACACTATTAATAAGCCATTGTAAATTATTTCTAAGGTAGGAGGCGAAAAACAATAAAAGATGGTTGACTCCTTCGGGAGCCATGGCCAAAACAATGGACACCTATACGGCCAAAACAATGGACACCTATGGCAAAATAAAAGCTACCCTAGAGGCAAACAAATTTGACTTTTTTACTCACCAGCCCAGATGGGCAGCATCTTGGCAATCATCTGGTCCATCTCGTCCTCTGCTAGCGCCTGCACCTGGAAAAAAACACAAATCGTTAGAAAATTCACCTAAAATTCACACAAACTTACCTGCAAATTACAGTCATCAGCAGCAGCAGGTCCTGGTCCTCAAGCAGCGGCTACACCTAAAAGCCAAAAAATATCAACAAAAAATCGCTCTAAAAAAACCATAAACTTATCTGAAAGCCAGCTGCAGTCTTTAGCAGCACCTTTTGCAGCCCTACTCTTTCTGGTGCTAAATCTCGTCTGGCAGCCGCCCCATTGGGTGCAACTAATGCGCCTGCACCTGAAAGAAAGCAAAAATTGTTACAAAAATATACCAAATCAACAAAATACTCACCTGTAAATTACTCGCCTACAGCAGCAACCCCTATTTATACACTAGACGTACCTGAAAACGGCGAAACAACTAAAATTAAAACAACTATAATTATCGACAAAGCTAAAAGTCAGCGGTACTCACCAAATACGAACATGCGGCCAACAAAACTGGCCAAAGCCAAATCACCAGTACCTGAAAACAAACAAAAAATTAAATTAATCAACAAACACTTACCTGCAAGCAAACCCGGTCGGGCAGCAACACCAACAAAAATGCAAAACGGATCGTTTCGAAAAACCTTGCAGCAACAAAATCTGCCAAAGGTCGCCAGCTGTTTTCGACCCAACAGCTTTACTCTGTCGTCGCCAGAATACTCCACCGTTCATGAACTCGCCATGTTCCTGCAAGGCATCTGAAATTAATTTTTAAAATGTTCTATGTTAATTATTACTATTGTCAATTTTATATTTTTTTTACTTACCTATATTTTCCTATTGTTTACAAATAAATGTCGCTCTCTTTCCAGCTCACATGCGGAAACTTCGCCATCAGACCCATATCGATGACTTATCGATAGGTCATCAACATTTCAGAGCATTATCGATATGCCGGCCAATTCTGGCTAAACCAAAGCCAAAGACTCTGAATCTCAGCCTTATAAAGCTAACTTCTGGCCTTGCTCTCAAATGATGCCTTACGACTCTAGCCAATATTGGCTTATTTTACTTAAATATTTGGTCTCTTTATGTTTTTCCCCACTAAAAGCTAATTGCTCTAAAACTTCTAGCCTATAAAGCTAACTCAACTAAAAGCTAACTGCTCTAAAACTTTTAGCCTTTAAAGCCAAGCCTTGCTCGCAATTGATGCGCCAACGGCCAAGCTAAAAAACTAGTGTTACTCAGACCCAAAATATGGGTCTCCCTACTTTTTTCTCCAGTGTGGGGGAAAACCAGTTTTTTCCCCGACATTAATCGCCACGTTTTTGTAGCCACCTTAGCACAAAATTCTTATTCGCCAAGTTTATTTGTTATTAAAAAATTGCTACCTACTTGACTACTTATGCTAAAAGTAACATAATCTTAAATCTATCATACTACAAACTATCTTACCTAAATCGCTAAAAACTAAATGTTAATCTAATGTCTTATTGTATATTTTTTATTTAGTATTAATCTAGTTTTAAGATAATTTTAATCCCCAAGGTTTTTTAATTCAAGGTCATGTAAACGCGGCAGAACTCTCCTTGAAGTGATCCAGGCTGACAAGAAACTGGACATCCTGGCGACGGGTGGTCCTACTCATTTCCCACACGACCGGCGAAAAAATCCCTCAGCCATTGACTTTGGAGTTTATTCTGGAATAAACCACAACAGATAAACTACTCAAGCTATATGCGAACTATCCTCTGACCACTTACCTGTTTTTGTACACATCACGATGGACCAGCACCCAAACTTACTTCCTGACAATCGAAGACTTTTGCCTGTAGGATCTAACATTAAACTGTTCCAAAACACCCTCAGCGACTCCCTCCACCAAATATACTAAACAAAGAAATAAGCCTATCAAAAAATAAACACTTAAATAAAAAACTATGTAAAATAGACTCCTCTGATCGGTACAGACCCCACAAGCTGTGGCAATTAACCAACAAACTAAAACGGCAGCCCCTTCCTAACTGGCCTTTTAGGATACCTAGCGGAGTAGACAAGAAGCATGCATGGACAAGATCACCTGAAGGTAAAATGGAGCTGTTTACTGACCAGTTAGAGAAGCGTTTCTCTCCCAACTTGACAAATAGCTCCCCCCTTGACAGGGCCAAAATCAACGAGGAAACAAATGCCATCCTTGCCCAAAAAATGCTCATGGAGTATGCATGTAAAACCCACCACTCCATCGCTAGCTCCTCCGCCAACTTTGACTCCAGCAACTCACCTTTTGTCAAGCCCATCACTCTCTCTGAACTAAAAAAAGAGATTGATAGCTTAATCAACAAAAAAGCACCAGGATATGATAGGATCAACAATGCCCTAATCAAAGTTCTCCCACTCAAAGCTATCATCTTCTTACTCAAAATATACAACAGCATCCTACGTTTTGGCCACTTCCCCCTAGTGTGGAAAAAAGCCATAGTTGTCATGGTAAAAAACCAAAAAAAACAATTTCTGATGCTAGCTCGTATCGCCCCATAAGCTTGCTTCCTGCTTTCTCAAAAATACTTGATCCTCCTTAAATTTAACCGTCTTTCACAATCCATACCTAACCACCAATTTGGATTCCGCAAATTTCATGGGGCCGAGCATCAACTAGCTCGCGTTACACAATTCCTCCAGAGAGCTTTTGAGGACAAACTGTATGGATCGCCTATATTCATCGATATTACAGAAGCGTTTGGCAAAGTTTGGCACTGCGGTCTGCGTAACAAGTTGATAAAGCTACTACCTATTACCCTATACAAAGTTCTGGACAGTTACCTCAAGGATCGCACGTTCTCCGTTCGCGGTAACCATGGTATTATGTCCCGTGATGGGAAAATTTTAGCAGGAATCCCTCAGGGTAGTGTTTTGGGACCCCTGCTATACAACATATACTCGTCAGACATGCCAATTCCAAAGTTCATAATTGAGCATGAAACCCTGATCGAATATTACCCGACCTATAAACACGGTGACACTCTGCTCTCTACATAAGCTGACGATACTATTTTCATCTCGACCGATAAAAACGCCCTTGTAGCCATGAATAAAACGGAAAATTACCTACACAAGTTCTCTACCTGGTCCAACAAATGGTGTTTCACAGTCAACGTGAGTAAAACAGTTCATGTTCTCTTCTCCAGACGATCTACCTCACCTGCTGTTAAAGCTGCCACTGTTAAGTTTAATAACAAACCTATTAAAAATACGTCCTCGTGCCGATACTTGGGAGTCCTTGTTGATAGCAAACTCCTGTTTAAAACCCATATTGCCAAACTTTGTGCTCAAGCCAAGTCCACCTATACTCGCTACAAATGGCTCGGGGGAGCTAAAAGCCATCTTAGCACCCGCTGCAAGGTCACTATCTACAAGCAAATCTTAGTCCCTATTTGGACATACGCTATTCCCATATGGGGTAGCCTAATATCTAACACCCTATTCAAAAAGCTCACCGGAACTCACAATAAACTGCTCAGAAAGCTAACAAATGCGAACATCTATTGCCCAAACTCTGAAATTCAAGAAAAACATTACGCCAAACCTCTAGAAACTATATACAATGACGCTTGCCTAAGATTCTTTAACTCCATGTCTGACCATGAGAACAAAGAAATTGAAAAACTTTATCTAAAGCCATTTATCCCTAAACGTTTGCCATGGCCTAGGTACTCAAGCAAATAGATAAACTTGTCGTCTCACGAACGATAAAAAAAGCCCAAACACCACCACTAATGCCACCTCAGCTCAACCCTAGCGTAACAGTAACTAACATAAAACTTCTCATTGAATCCAAGCTTATGGAGTTCTTCTCCAAGGCGCCAGCTCTTATTGATGACCATACACCAGGTGAAACAAATATTTAAAATTTCGAAAACCAAATGTATGTTTTAACATGCCTCATACCATATGCTATCTCGCTCACTCTACAAACATATGAGCACTCTAGCGCCGCCACTAGCTAACGGCCAATTCTGCCCTTATTCATACGTATATTTTGCATGTTTCTAGTCCGATTTCAATCAAATTTGGTAGCTTGATAGAAATAGATAAGATTTATTAGTCTGTCAAATTTGATCGCGATGGTCAAAAAATTGCAAGAGCCAATCGGTTTTTTCTAAATTATAGAGGCGAAGGTGGGCGTGGCAACATATTAAAATATATATATTCTGCGCGCATACTAAGCCAGTATACATACTAAATTTGGTGACTTTAGCTTTGTTAGTTTTCAAGAAAATCAGTTTTGTTTAATTTGCGGGGGCGGAAATGGGCGTGGCAAAATTATTAAATAGTCAATGTCTGCGCGTCTGTTAGGCTAGCTTACATACCAAATTTAATGTCGGTAGCTGTCATAGTTTTTAAGAAAATCTGTTTTTTGTAAATTGCGGGGGCGGAAGGGGGCGTGGCAAAAAGATGGAACAATTATTTTTTGCGCGCTAACTAAACGAGTATACAAACCAAATTTGATGTTTCTATCTGTTATACTTTTTAAGAAAATCTGTTTTTTGTAAATTCCGGGGGCGGAAGGGGGCGTGGCAAAAATTTGAAACAAACTCGATAAGCGTACATACTACACGAGACTGCATACCAAATTGGTGGCTCTAGCTCTTATAGTCTCCGAGATCTAGGTGCTCATACGGACGGACGGACGGACGGACAGACGGACATGGCTAGATCGACTCGGTTGTTGATCCTGATCAAGAATATATATAATTTGTGGGGTCGGAGATGCTTCCTTCTGCCTGTTACATACATTTTGGCGACTTTAATATACCATTTCACCCTATGGGTGTATGGTATAAAAAACCCCCCGGAAAGCCTGCCCCCCCTTGGGCCAAACGAACAAATTCAATACACGGAAAATGAACTACTCGCTCTAAACATGGCTAGTCTGGAATCTGAGTTGCTTAAATTAATTGATAACAGCACGAATAGCACTGATGCTCTAAAAAAAAAGGAAAACTGATACTGCACCCATGATGGTCCTAACTAACAATCACTCTAACACCAATACTAATACTTCTGCAAACATTCACTTACCTAATCATAACGAAATATGATTTCAGGCGGCCCCTGCAAAGCCAGAATCCTGCCCACTATTCAGCTGCCGTCCTGGCCTGGCCAGAGGGCCAGTCCTCGACAGCTGTGCCTCCAGTAGACGCGCCTCCTGCACTCTCTGCCTCGTTCTCAGCGTCTGCACCATCTCGTCCATCGTCCTGTCCAGATTTCCGCTCGCCTGATGCACCAATACCTGAAAATAAAACAAATCTAAAAATAAAACCAACTAAAAAGTACAAATACTCATCTGAAAATACACAACAGCAAACAGCAGCTCCTTGTCCAGCGTCGTATGCATCGTCTCATCTGCGTCGTCCAGAATCTCGTCAAGCTAGTCCGTCTGCAGCTCCTGTATCTGAAAATATATTAAAATTATTATCTAAATCAGCAATAAAACACAAAAACTCACCTGAAAATCTACGTCAGACAGCAGCAGCATCATCTGCGAATCCTCGTCCAGCATCTGGCCAATCATCTGGTCCATCTCGTCCTTCACTAGCGCCTGCACCTGAAAAAAAACACAAATCGTCAGAAAAATCTCTCAATAATCACGTAAACATACCTGCAAATTCTCTTCAGTCACCTGCAGCAACACCAGCTGGTCCTTCTGGCCCTCTACCTAAGGCTGCATCTGAAAAAAAACAAAAAATCAACAAAGAATCAAGCTAATTTAACTAAATACATATCTAAAATCCAGCCGCAGCCGCTAGCAGTTCCAACTGGAGCTCCTCCTGCATCTTCTGCTGCACCACCTGACCCGTAGTCTGGTCCTAAACGCCATAAAGCTGCTCCAGTACCTGGAAAAATATAAAAATGTTAAAAAATGCTACTAAATCAACAAATTACTCACCTGCCATGCAAATGCCGTCAGTAGCATCGCGTGCAAATCTTCGTGCTAAATCTGGCCAAACTCCTGGTCCATCTCGTCCTTCACTAGCGCCTGCACCTGGAAAAAAACACAAATCGTCAGAAAAATCTCTCAATAATCACGTGAGCTTACCTGCAAATCCTCTTCAGTCACCTGCAGCAACACCAGCTGGTCCTTCTGGCCCTCTACCCAAGGCTGCGCCTGAAAATAACAAAAAATCAACAAAAAACAAGTTAAAATAACTAAATACATATCTAAAATCGAGCCCCAGTCGCTTGCGGATCCAACTGGAGCTGCTCCTGCTTCTTGTGCTGCATCACTTGGCCCGTCACCTGGTCCTAAACGTCATAAAGCTGCACCTGTACCTGAAAAAAATATAAAAATGTTAAAAATACTACTAAACCAACCAATTATTCACCTGCCATACAAATGCCGCCAGCCGCAACACATTCTTCTATTCCAGACGCACCTGAAAACGGAGAAAAAACAAAGTTAAATTTAACTACAAATATTGGAAAAACTAAAAGCCAACAATACTCACCTAAAAACTCAACGCGGCCACCTGCATCCCATGGAGTCTAGGTAAGTACCTCGACCTGAAAATAAAAATAAGCAAAAACATCAACCTAAAAAATACTTACCTGCAAGCAGCTGTTCCCGTCCTAACAGCTTTACTCTGTCGTCGGTGGAGGTCTCCAGTGATGATTCAGCAGCCATGTTCCTGTAAAATAATAATAATTAATTTATAATTTCCAATATTGGTTAATCTTATTGTCAATTTTTATACTTATGTCACATTTTTCTAATTGTTTGTTTACATTTTGGAAATACATATATCGCCTTCTCTTTTCAGCCACATGCGCCGCCACCTGTTGCTGTATCGATTTCTTATCGAATAAGTATTGAGCAGCAACAGTGAGCGCACACGCAATAATGAGCACTCACTCCAGTGTTGCCCTAAAAATACCACAAAAAATGCCAGTTTCCCTACATTTCTCGCTCTAGCGCCCTATGCACTTCTCTACTTACCTCTATTAGTGTCCTCTGCACTCGCCTAATTCCCCCTATTAAGACCCCTTGCACCGGAAAATTAAATTTAAAATTCTTATTGCTAAAAACTAATACTTACTTATGCTAAATACTTAAAACTACTTACGCCATAATTATCTCTAAAAAACACTAAATTCTAAATGTCATTGTCTATTTTATTATTATACATTCATTGTTAGTATTTAAGCTAGTTTATAAGTTATTTTATATTGTCCCTCCCCTGCTGCTGTAACGGCCCTATTTTTTAATTTCTTTTGTTTGTCTCTAGAAGATGAAAGGATAGAAAATAAAGCGGCCTTAATCGAAAGACTTAGGCCAGGCGGATCAAACGCCTTATCTTAAAAAAAAAACGCCTGATGACACAAATTAATAGAAGATAATTATGCCTAAAAATATCCTAAAATTTTCAATCACGTCCATAAAATATTTCTATTGGACATTTATATCTCACTGTTAATTAACATTTGGACATCTCTCTGCCTCCAGTTACAGTGCAGTCTGGATTCAAGTTATGTTAATGAACTTAGCCGCAAATATAAATCTGTGAGAAATTTCCAAATTACATGATATTATATATATTCTAGACCACTTTGGACTAGTCTTAATTCATTTTTCACTTTATTATGCCTTCAGCACTTATTGTAAATTGCTGTATTTAATGACCCTTGTTATAGATTCTAAGGTCTTAGAATGAGAACAATAAAGGAGCCAATGGCATGTCGGCCATTGGTGCTAGTTTGAGAATTCGCCTCAACACAAAAAAAAAAAAACAAAGAAAAAAGCTCCGCTATAAATTGTTAAAAAAATAAAGTAAAAGTGGGAATTAATTGCCCAAATAAATCTTAAAAATAGTGTTTCAAGGCTCTTCACTAGTGTGCCACGGAAAATTGCCAATTTCCTAGCTAATTATTTAAATAAATGACAATTTAATATTTTTGTTTTGTTATAACCTAAAATGATTTATGTAAGAGGCTGGCAATCGAAAAAATTTTTTCACTTGGGTATGTATTAGTGTATATACATACCCCTAAGTTCTCTCTCAGCCCTTTATACATAACACATATACACACACACACTATGGAAGGCGGTGACACACAGTTTTTCTTCTCACCAAGTACGGTCGCGTAGTTCAAGTCGTTCCGAAATCTCGTCAAATAAAGGAGCTTCCTGAGACCTGAGAATATACACAATTGTTAACCAGAGTCGGTTAGGGGTGGTGCTACGTACCCAAACACCTGCGGGCTCAATCGGGAGCCACTACTCCACCTGGCTTACCTTCATATTTCGTAGTTCGATAGCATCAGCTGTTCAGCAGTGTTGGTCAACGTATTCGGACACAGCTGATACGGGTAGCAGACCTGTAAGCTTACAGCCCGTAACAGCGTACATAAGCGGTGCATGCTTTCAGGCTGCACCATTTGGCGATCGTTGGAATTTTTAAAATTTTCTAAATTTCGAATCTACTGAATCTATAGATTGATAACGGCCAGCATTGGCCCCTGCCGCTGTGGCAATGCCGGTCAGTCAATGGAGTACGAAGAGGATGGGCAAAGGGCTTCTGCCCGGCGGGTTTTAATACCGCCAGATCAGCCGAGCCAATGGTCAACTCCAACCGCTTGGTCGCTCGGCCCCAACGAAGATGCCGACCCACAGCAGCCGAATCAGATGAACGCAATATGCGAACCAGTTGATCCCGAAAACGAAGACCTAGGTATTCTACTCCGGTCAATGGTGAAAAAGTCAGGTGAGCTAGCTAAAGCACTGCGAAACGCCATGTAAATAATGACATGAAGGACCAAGCCCAGCAAGTCTGCGTTAAACAAGTCTGCACTCTCAGCATTCGCAATCCTCAAAAAAATGGAGAATACCACGAATGTGCAGACACAGTGGACACCACAAGAAAGCAGCAGGACAAAATTGGCAGACCGAAAAGCTTCTCACAAAGGTACACGGGCAAATAAGACCCAGAACAATGCACAGCAAGGTCACAAAGCCTCAGCTCCCCAAGTTCAACCAGAATGGAAAACTGTGGAGTCTAAAACAAAAAGAAAGGCTCAGTTAAAGCATAGACCAGATGCTATTATTCTGCATAGCACTGAAGGGGTCTCATATAGCGATATGCTCAAAATGGTAACTAGAAGCCAAGATGAAAAAATTAAAGCCGTTGGAGGAAATGTTACCAAGGTGAGGCGCACAGCGAATGGCGACTTACTCCTCGAGCTAAGTAAGGGAAGAGCAGATAACCTTCATAAGCTAAAAGAAGATATTGGCAATGTTCTGGGCGCCAAGTTCGAAACTCGCGCTCTCACAGATAATATAAGGCTGGAAATACTGGACCTAGACAACGAGACAACCGTAGAAGAGATAGTAGCAGCCTTTTCTACCAAGTTGAAAATTGACCTAGAGCCAGGCGCTGTCAAAAGTCTCTGCCCATCATACCGTGATACCCAGAAAGCGCTCATATATGTTCCGGCAACAACCGCAGAGACAATCCTCAAGGCCAATAAGATTACGGTGGCATAGTCAGTGTGCCGAATCAGAATTAATAATGCCCCAGTTAGATTCTACAAGTGCCTAAAAACTGGCCATGTCGCTGCCAAATGTAATAGCGACGTTGACAGAAGTGGCTGGTGCTTAAAATGCGGAACCAGCGGTCATAAAATTCGGGACTGCTGTAACGAGGCCAAATGTTTTCTATGTGCAGCAGAAGGACTGACTTCACTCTCACATGTAGCTGGCAGCCACAATAATGATGATTAAGTTTATCCAGCTTAATCTAAATCATTGCTGGGCAGCCCATGAGCTGCTATCACAGACAGTGGGTGAGTCTAGAACAGACATAGCCATTATAAGCGAACCTTTTAAGGCCAGAACTGGAAATAACTGGTCCTGCAGTATTTCTGGGAAGGCAGCGATCTGGGCTTGTGGAACGCCATCACTATTGCAGCGTTCCGTGCTAAACAAGGAGCACTATGTCAGGGCAAACATAAGCGGCCACTGGGTCTACAGCTGCTACTTGCCACCAAGTCTGAATATCCAAAGCTTCAGTGATGCCTTAGACGATCTCGAGCAGACGCACGTACCCGCAGCCCAGTTATTATAGCTGGGGACTTCAACGCCTGGGCTGTTGAATGGGGTAGCAGTCTAACCAATGCCAAAGGGAGAGCACTTTTAGAGGCATTTGCAACACTTGATATAGCTTTGCTTAACGTAGGATCCCAAAATACCTTCAATAGAGCGGGACTCGGCTCAGTAATAGACCTGACTTTCGTCAGTGAAAGTCTTTATAGGTCAACTAGCTGGGCAATTGCTAATGTATATACTGCAAGCGACCATGAAGCCATACATTTTTCGGTCGGGGAAGCACAACTTGCACCTGCAAGACTTCCTAGCATCGATAAAGGCTACAAGTCCGAAACATTGAACGTGCAGGTATTTTCAGCATTAATTGAGAGGGCCCAATTCTCGCGGAACTGGGCTGGCGTGGTGGCCGAACAGCTCTATAGCAACCTGGACGCAGCCTGCAGTGCAAGCATGACGCAAATAAAGAATTATAGAAGACATCATCAACATGTATTCGAAGTGGATGCGGGATTGCGTCAATCGGCACCGGAATCGACCGAGAATAAGCGATATTTGCAACAATATCAAGAGGAACTGCGACAGCAGTACCTCCAGGAGGAGGAGAAGCGACAACAGCAAATTGAGCAACATCGCCAGCAGCAAAATGAGCAAATGCTACGACAACGCCGTCAATATCAAGACCGAGAGCTGGATCTACTGGAACAGATGCAACAGCGACCAAACAATCCACTGCAGCAACAGATTCCCGAATGGGCCAGACAGGATGATCAGAATTCGTATAATCCATATAATACACGTCAATTGTACAGTTGCCTTTATATAAAAAAGTATAATTCAGTGCATCATTAATACAGTGGAAATTAAAAAAACAAGTAATAGAGGAAAATTAATCAAAAGCATTACTTTTGCCAGATCGCCCATAGGAAGAAAGGAAGTCAAATGGCTTATGTGTTCCCCTTTGACTTCGACACTCAGTAATCCATGAAGTAATTCCAACGCCGTGGATAGACAACAAAATGAAATCCGGACTACTTTATATGATGTGTCTGTTGTGGAGGATCTTGTAATTTTGGTATTGTAAAGATTAAGGAAAAATAATTTTATTATATTTAGACGGGAAAATAAAATTTTAAAATCTTATGCTGACGTAAAGAAAACAAAGAAGGAATATAAATGTTTTCTGACTGAAACGACTTCATCTTAATGATTCCGAAAAGCGCTCAGTTCATAAGATGCAGGAATATTTTAAAGCGTTTTAAATTTTTAAATGCTTTAAAGGAGAAGGAATAAATTAAAGCGTTTTAAATTTTTAAATTCTTTAAAGGAGAAGGATTAAATTAAAGCGTTTTAAATTTTTAAATGCTTTAAAGGAGAAAGACCAGGGAGAAAGAAGTAAAAAGTTGAACTTGTTCGTTTGACTGCTGCGAAGCAAGTGAAGTCGATTGTGAGCTGAGGTCGAACGAAAACTTTTAGTGCCAGTGCCGCCTACTTGACCACAATTAATATTATCCAGTTTTGGAAAATCGTAGAAAGTAGTGTTGGAAAACGTGAAACACACTCGGGTCAAATTTTTAGTGTTGCATTTGTTAGAGCTTGGAAACTATCGATAGTGGCGTGATTCGATATTTTCAATGTTTTAGGAGCAAAATTTAATTACAATAAGTATCATTTTCAAAAAAAATGAATACAATTTTGCTTAACCTAATATTAATAACCAAAATTATATAGTTTTAGCCTTTCAAGTTATATAAATATTTACCAATTAATTATCAAAAAAAAATTTACCTGTTTTGATTTTGTTTGAATTAAAATTAAATTAACATATATTAGTTTTCAGACTTTTAAATTTATGGAGATCAACTCTTAAAACCAAAATTAAAAGAAAGCAAAGAAAAACATTTAACATAAATTTAACTCCATCCAAGCGTTTCTTTTCAATTGTTGTGTAACTATTACATATGTATGTTATACTATCGATAGTGGCCAAAAACAATCGATGGTGGTAAATATTCGATACCTCGATAGTGCCATCGATAGTTCCCCAGCTTAAGTATTCGTAAAATATCGATAAAAAAAAAGTCAATCGAACCACGTGAATTTAACAATAAGACATTCTTTTCTTTGTTGTAAAATTATTATCTTATTTGGATTAAAATTCATTCACAATAAGCGCAAAGTAAGTTTCTTAAAGTATTTTTGCTGTATATATATTTAGTTCCAGTTTTGACTTTACGATTACATCACTCAATTTTATGGCGTATCACCTGGATGATTCCTTTCGACTAACTAATAAACTTACCAGCAGCAGGCACAGGACTCGACTCGGCAAAGGAATCTTCATTTGCAACATTTTCATTGGCATCTTTTGTCGGTTTGTTGCCTGCTGCTGTTGCTCCCCAGTAATAAAATGCTAATGAATTAATTTTAGAAGGAACTTTGCAATATTCTCCTTTTGCGAGAACCTCCGCTCCTTTGACTGCATTAAATTTAATGAATAAGAGTATTAAATTGGTTCGAAATTAAGTAAAACTGAATTATGCATTCCCCTTCCATTCTTCCTTCCATCAAAGTCAACAGTAAATATTTAAATTTTTATCACCTTTTTGTCTAAACACTGAAATTGAAATTGTATTTGAAATAGTTGACAAATATTAGACAAATATTTAACTACATTATAGAGTAGTGAGTGAAGGGCAAGAGCAGAGCATCAAATGAAAGGGCACCAACCGAACCACTACCACCGGGCCGGAAGTCGGCAAAAGCAATTTCCTAGTCCTAGAATTTGATTTTGTTTACCTAAACTCAAAAGATACAATTTTTGCAGCTAATGAAATGCACAGATATTTGGTTAAAAGGAGAAGGAACCAGACCACAACAGGTAGAAGTAAGGCAAATAATCAACTCTCAGACATAACAATATAGCATAGGATATGGCCATATAAAAAACAAAATAAAATCATATTTAGCCTTTAGATTTCTAAAAAATATATATATGATATATATGTATACTGCAATGATAAACTTGTAAAAGGTAGAGCTAAGCTCACATTTCGAAATATCTTGAAAGGTTAAAAAAGCAAAAAATGAAAATGCAGTTTTTTGGAGCAAGCCAATAAAATTTTCGGAAAAAACATACAAAATAATATCGAAAATTTGGAATTTAGAATTTGATTTGTAACAAATTTTTGGTTACGTTTCAAATTTTTTTATATTTTGGAGTTAAGAGATAATAAGGAAGAATAACAAATATATTGTTTTATACCTTTATGGGTATATAAAATATATCAGAAAAACCAGAGGGGAATCAATATATCCCTGGCCTTATCGAAGTCTCTATACCCTGTAAGAAATTCTTAGTAGCTTTAAGCTAATAATTATGAGTAAACAACGAGCAAAGTTCTATTAAGTATCAAAAGTCGCAGAATTATAATGGCATTATTCAATTTACTTATGTATAACATCGAGCTTGTTTCTTTATAATTTCAATATACTTTGTTTTACAGGGTAAAAGATGTTGATTGTTGATTTTTAAGCCTTGGAGTGGGAATAAAAAGTGAAATTTTAAGAGCCAAAATATTTGCTTAAAATCTTTATAGTTAAATAGCTAAATATGGGTACGAAAAAATCAGATTTTAATATACGGAAGACACAACTAAAGACTATTTTAAGTGTGCATGCAAATTGCCTATTGAAAATTTATAACAAATAAAATTAATTCACAAATTCAAATAATAGCTTCAAGTTTAAAGGGCCAACAAGATATCCACTGTGTATCAGTCTTAAAATTACTTCCAAATCTTTTAGGTTTTAAAAAATTAATTGTGGAAATACAAGACGTTTCTTTTCAATGCTAAAGTATTGTTTAAATACATATTCTCGCTTATTCGAAACTTTGAGTTATCCTCTAGCGCCAAATGCCTTGATCTGGAGACGCACACCCATTATTATCAAAGTTTTTTAGCTCCAAAATTTCTAGGGAAAAGTATCAGCGTTTTCACCTAAAAGAATGTTTGCTTTATTTCTTCCGTGTCATCCGAGTTTCTCTTCACAATACCTTGAATGACCGAGGTTCTACTGTAGAATTGTATTTTTAAAACATTCCCTGACAAGGGGAAGTTTAGGTACGCGAATCTGCGACTGCAAGTTGTCAGAAGCTCCTTTAGCCCTAATAAGTATGCTATAGTTTACTGAAAACCTTGTTTTTACTTTCAGATTTCCGTATAGTTTTTTCAAAGCGAATTTCGCGTAATATTTCATTTGAAATGTATCAATACTAAAAGGCCAAAAAAGTAAAGACTTCAAATTGTAAAGCATTTGAGAGGGGTTTTTAATATTAAAGCTCCTTTAAATAAAATGTTACACAAAACAAGTGAATCAAATGCTGAAATGAACGCGAAACTTAAGCCGCAGATCTGCATAGTCAGTTATAGACACTTAAATGCCAGTCAAAATTGGATTTGGGCCCAAGTTGAGATAAACATTTTTTATACTTACGAATCTCCGCTCTCCCTTCTCTTCGTTTCCTCTCAGTCAAAACAAGCCAATTCCCCAGCTGCACATTAAAGTGGTGAATAAAATCACTGTATAGAGAAAGAGGCAGTAGTGGGGAGGTAGTGAGTATGTGTCATGTGTGTGGTGTGTGTGTTGGATGTTAGTGTGTCATTTTTTTATGCTTATTTA
The DNA here is from genome assembly GCF_018902025.1 of Drosophila willistoni. Classification (NCBI taxonomy): domain Eukaryota; kingdom Metazoa; phylum Arthropoda; class Insecta; order Diptera; family Drosophilidae; genus Drosophila; species Drosophila willistoni. Next base: position 290,589 of record NW_025814244.1, read on the forward strand.
AAAAAGTGTCCAGAAGTTTTGTGATTTTGATAAACAGACAGAGAGAAAAAGTGGAAGTAAAAAGCAAAATGATAGCAAAAAAGGAAAATGTGGAAAAGCTCGTGAGCTCAGATAAAGAAAAACTCACAGAGAACAAAAAAAAACACACACATTTATGCAAGTCACATACGCCACACAGCTTTTAATAATAAAAACAACGAGCTGTGCTCTCTTAACATGAAAAAACATAGAAGCAACCCAAAAGGAAACCAAAAGTAAGCCATATATAGGCAAGAAATACAGAATGATAAGGATAAAAACGATTGCGTAGGGACAGAAGGCGGGGGAGGAAGGTGTAGTCAGGAAGGGATGTAGACGTGTGTGTGAATGTCTTTATATGGTCATATGTGTATGTGTGTGTGTAGGGCAAAAGAATTGCCTTAGTTCCCTTTCTTAAATTTTTGAAATTCACTTAAATTGAAAATTTTCGTAATTATTCGTTGTATCAAAACCTTTCAGGCACCCTCCCTTTCAGGTTTTCCCAATGAATCAACCTTTAAACATTATGTTTAATGGAGAGAGTTCTAATTTAGTAGAGATGAAACAATGAACAAGAGTATTTGAGATAGATTAATTGGCAAATAACTAATCAACTTCCAATATACATGGATTGGATTTGTTATATATCAAAAAATCAATTAAGTGTACTAGATTTGTTTACAATTCGGACCTTTTCGCAGATTATTCCGATTTCCTACAATTTCATGTAGGATTTCATTCCTACAAACATGTATACCTCCTTCAAGAATAATGACAATAAATCTTCGTTTCTATTTATTTAAGATGAAGGTTGCCCTGTAGTCCTTAAGCCCTTTCAGTTGAGATTAATTGCGTGTTGATCCAAATAAAGATGAGTGATGTTCTTCAATTCCAATTGATTTCAAGTTCTTGAGTTCCATTTATCCAATAGGTAGTCATCTGGTCAAAATCCCAAGTTAATCTAAACAGGAGACTCTAAGATTAGAAGCATTTTTGAGCTAAAAGATATTATAAACAGATTAACAAGATCACAGTACTATCAGCTTTTTCTTTCATTTACTTATTCATAATATTTAATTATTAATTCCACTTTTTGTTTGGCACATTGGCATAATAGGCTAATATCAGAGCTGAGAATAGGTTCTTACATTGGTTGCATATACTACAATTGTTGCCACATATGACAACATCAGAATAGATCATATGCTCTCGACTATAGGTAATATTTTTAATATTTACAAATTTCGGTTGACCAACACGTTCGATAATGTGCTTCTTGTCTAAAGCATCGCACAATTTGCCACAGGTACATTTTGGTGCCTCGGCAATTAGTTTAATGAGTAAGGCTGGCAGGGAATCGATTGGCAGTTCATATTAGGCCACAGCTTGAAGCCAGAGAGGTTCAGGCGAATGAGTTGAAGCTCCGTCCGCATCGGAAGCAAAGGCCAGGCCCTTGAGACCCTTGAATGAATTACGCCAAACATCCAAGATTTCAATACGTAAATCATCTATGGCAGCTGGCAGGGATTTTAATTTGTTTTCCGACACGTAAAGCGAGCGTAATCTTCTCAGGCGACGTATGGCAAAGGGTAGATGAGTCAAATTATTGTAATTGAGATTCAAGTTAACCAATTTGTGGCACTTGACCACAGGCAAAGGCAAACATGTCAAATCGTTGGCCGATAAATCCAATTCGCGCAGGGAGTCTCGTAATTTGCTGCCATTTAGAAATGACCAATCGTCTATTTCACCCAGATTATTGTCATGGAGGACGAGCTTGCTCAAGTGTAATCTCCCCAGTTCAACAGGTAACTGGAAATTTAAATTTAGTTTTGAAGATGCTAAAAGTTGTCTTTTCATTTATTTCCTTACCTTACGCAACTTATTGTTGGATACATCCAGGTGGGTTAGATTCCGTAAGGAGCATATATGATAGCTCAATTTAACCAATTGCGTATTGTCTATTGTTAGGGATTGTAGATATCGAGGAAAGACCTTGATGGGATAGTCACTGTGACGATTTATAGCCATTTTCGTCTGTAACTTTGATTTTTGTGCCATGGCAGTGACTGTATTTAGTCTCAAATTGATGACATCCTTGCCTTCCATACCCAGTTTAAGCGTCTGCAGGAATCCCTTCAGCTGAATGGGATCACATTTAGTCAACAGATTCAGTGAGGGCTTCTTGAAAGCAATCGTTGCTTTGCCATCCAAAACGTATTTCGTGTGAATAGTTTGGATATTGTCCTTGACCTTGTAACGTTGCCCTTTTTAATCTTTGGTGTGAACAATATAATTTGTATTCAACTTTTCGCAAAGCAATTCCAAACCATCAATTTGGCTTTCGTAAAAACCACAGCACTGAACACCAACTCGCAAGGGTCACACAGTTAGTACAAAAATCACTCGAACAAAAAGAATACAGCTCTGCTGTATTTGTAGACATTACTGAATTTGATAAAGTGTGGCACTTAGGATTATTGAATAAACTGGCCAAACTCCTGCCTTACTGCTTGTTCAAGATTCTTGAAAGCTATCTGCAGGATAGATCGTTCACAGTCAGGGGCACAGATGACACATATTCCAGAATTGGCAAAATCACTGCAGGAATACCCCAGGGCAGTGTTCTGGGACCCCTTCTCTTCAATGTTTATTCGTCTGACATGCCAATTCCTGATTATATCTTTGAACACGACTTCCTCATGGTATCAGGTGAAACCAAGAAGAACCCTGACATCCTACTGTCAACGTTCGCAGATGATACTATAATCGTATCTACTGATAAAAATGCCTACATGGCCATCAGGAAAACGCAAAAATACCTAAATGAATTCACCAAATGGTCAACTAAATGGTGCTTTACGATAAATAATGATAAGACTATTCGTGTCCTATACACAAAACGAAACATATCCCCTGCTCTAAGATCTTACCTAATAAAAATCGATGAAAAACCTATAAAAAACGCTAATCAATATAAATATCTAGGAGTCACCACCCTCTATCATCGCCTAAAATGGCTTGTTGACGAAAAGAGCTCCCTCAGCACAAGATGTAAAGTCACAATATTTAAGCAAATTATTGTTCCCATTCTAACGTATGCTATTCCTGTATGGGGCAGCCTTATTTCGGAAACTCTATTCAAAAAAATCTGTGGAACGCACAACAAACTGCTGAGAAAAATTACTGACTCGGATATATTCAGCACAAATGCCTATATTCGCGACAAACATAATGTTAAATCCATGGAACTCAAATATGACTTGGCTTGCTATCTCCACTCTAGAACACCCAAATGTAGAAGTAAGGAATATCCTGGAAAAACCCTTTACTCCTACAAGGCTCTCCTGGCCTAGATACTCTATTCAACTAGAGAAAATGGTAGCAGTCCGAAATACACCTCATCTCACTCAACAGCCAAACCAGCAGCAATGTGCAGCACCAACACAGAACTTTCTTACCACAAATAGCACCCAGCAACAGCTAACTACAACCACGTTTCCTCTAAGTACTGCAAACACACAACACCTGCAGCATTTAGCGTTGCAGCAGCTGCATCAACCAGCTGGCCAGCAGCACCAGACCGCAGCACAGGCCTCTCAGCTACAGGCGTCATCTCCTGCAAACACACGACAACAGCAGACAGCAACTCCAGTTCATCAAATTGCATCAAGTATACATCATCTACAGCAAATAGCGATGCAGCAGCAGCATCAAGTGGTTGGACAGCAGCGTCAGCCTCCAGCACAGGCCTGTCAGTTTCAGGTGTCAACTCCTATCGACACACAGCAGCAGCAATCCACAAATCTAGCTCCTCCTATGTCAGCAAATATACAATATCTACAGATATTGGCGACGCAGCAGCAGCATCAATCAGATGGCCAGCAGCACCAGCCCACAGCACAGGCCTCTTAGCAACAGGCGTCAACCACTGCTGACAGTCAGCAGCAGCAATCTCAGACTCCAGTTCCTCAAACTGCAACTTCACAGCAAATTATGGTGCAGCAGCAGCATAAACTTATTGGTCAGCAGCACCAGCCCGCAACACAGGCCTCCCAGCTACGGGCCTCATCTTCTGCTGACACTCAACGGCAGAAAACTATTCCAGTTCCTCAAAATGCAGCTAATATACAACATCTTCAGCTATTGGCGGAGCTGAATCAGCATCAACTGGCTGGCCAGCAGCATCAGCCCGCAGCACAAGTCTCTCAGCTACGGGCTTCATCTTTTGCTGACACTCAGCAGCAGCAATCTGACATTCCAGCTCCACCAATGACAGCAAATATTCAATACTCACCGCAAATGGATACGCAGCAGCATCAAATGGTCGTCCAGCAGCACCACCCAGCAGCACAGGCCTCCCAGCTACGGACTTCATCTTCCGTTGACACACAGCAGCAGCAATCTCCAACTACTCATCTAGATCGGCATGCAATGCGGGAGGCGACGGCCCATTTTGATGGCGCCCCATCTCTCATCAGATTCGATTGCCACCTAAGATACCAAAAAATTATTGAGAGAAACGAACTCAAAAAACAAAAGGAGGAAAAATCGAAACTAAACAAACCTGTTGTGCGCATGGAAGGACACGTGATCAACGGCCTGTTTCGAGATTTTAAAAGAGGCACACGAAATCGCGCGTACATAGAAGAGCGATTGAAGGGCCAGCCAATCCAAATCCAGCGACTTGTCCTGCCTCCACTCAAGGTTCACCCTTAATGATGACCAACTCTCAAAAAATCTTGAGCGAGTTGAAAACGAGCTCCTGAATGAGATTGAAAGTAGCATAGAAGCTGAAACGAAAAATAATGAGAGATTACCACCCATGAAGGTGCAAAAAACTGCTAATTCTTTACTTACTGACTTTCAGCCAGCTGACCTTGACAAAATCTCCATACAGCGGTTAAAGGGACTTGGCCCTCCCGCTTTCAGCCAGCCTGTACCAGGCCTGGCCAGCAGGCAGTCTATATGGACCTATCATCCAAGCAATGCCTGCTCGAGCACTACATTGCGGTCGAAGGGATTTGGCCCTCCCGCTCCTAGTTATTTTCCTCCAAACGAGCCTGTAGATGGAACAGATGCTTCTCCAGTGCCGCGCACCAATTGCTAGCCTACTGTGCTGCCACTCCACAGGCAAACAAGCTCTCCTGACGGCCAAAACCTCCAATACTGGGGCTGAAGGGCACGCATACATTGTTCTGGGGTCTCACATAGTCCAATCCGAGAAGAGAGACAGAAATAAGCCGAAATGTTTGCCTATGACAAAAAAAACAACACATGTTACTCACTTCTTGCCTATAAGAGGGAATTTTCCTGACAATAAGAGCGCTGCCTCAAAGATTTTGCCAACTGCAATGACGCCATGAATCGATATGATTCGAACTGATAACCTGCAAGAAACAATTATATTATTTGAGCATTTATTTACTTGCCTGTAAAAAATTTCCCATGTCAATTTCCCACAATTTTTTTTTTGTCCTACCAGTAACACCCAACAAACATTATGTCTTATATATTAATCATTCACACTATTAATAAGCCATTGTAAATTATTTCTAAGCTCGTTTTTATTGTAATTGTATATGCTTCCTGATAGGGGGCGAAATACAATAAATGATGGTTGACTCCTTCGGGAGCCAACCACTTGGCTTTGCAACTGCGGCCATACAAGTAAAAAAAAGAGAGAATTGGAAATTCTCTCCCTTTATCACCTGGTCCGGCTGAGTAACGGCCTGACTCAAATCACGGCCAAAACAATGGACACCTATGGCAAAATAAAAGCTACCCTGGAGGCAAACAAATTTGCCTTTTTTACTCACCAGCCCAGATGGGAACGAGGTGCTAGATTTGCCATCTTGAATCTACACCCCTCCACTGAATGCGAAGCTATCCGTCGTGACCTGAAAAAGCTAGGATTTGAGACAAAATACATCAAAAGACTAACAAACTACAGAACTAAGAGGCCAATGAATGTCTTTTTAATTGAAATTAACAAACATAATGACAAACATGATGAAATACTTAAAATTAAGGTCCTAGGCAGCCAGGAGGAACGCGTCGAGAGGCAAAGGGGCCGAAGGGAGATTCCCCAATGCAAAAACTGCCTCCTCTTTGGCCATACAGCCAGGTACTGCTGCCTTCCCCCGCTCTGCTCCGTCTGTGGCCAAATCCGACAAATGCGCCTCTCCTGATGGCCAATCTCCAAAGAGTGGCAACTGGGGAGATGGCCATAGAGCCACCTATAGGGGCTGTGCATTTTATAAGGCTGAACTGTCAAAATTTGTCGTTGACCAGCGCCCAGAGCGGCAAGAAAGGCAAATGAATCATGAAAAGGAAAGAAAATTTGGGCATGAGACAATGAATATGCAATCTAACGCTAACACTCCAGTGTTGCCCTAAAAATACCACAAAAAAATGCCAGTTTCCCTACATTTCTCGCTCTAGCGCCCTATGCACTTCTCTACTTACCTCTATTAGTGTCCTCTGCACTCGCCTAATTCCCCCTATTAAGACCCCTTGCACCGGAAAATTAAATTTAAAATTCTTATTGCTAAAAACTAATACTTACTTATGCTAAATACTTAAAACTACTTACGCCATAATTATCTCTAAAAAACACTAAATTCTAAATGTTATTGTCTATTTTATTATTATACATTCATTGTTAGTATTTAAGCTAGTTTATAAGTTATTTTATATTGTCCCTCCCCTGCTGCTGTAACGGCCCTATTTTTTAATTTCTATTGTTTGTCTCTAGAAGATGAAAGGATAGAAAATAAAGCGGCCTTAATCGAAAGACTGAGGCCAGGCGGATCAAACGCCTTATCTTAAAAAAAAAAACGCCTGATGACACAAATTAATAGAAGATAATTATGCCTAAAAATATCCTAAAATTTTTAATCACGCCCATAAAATATTTCTATTGGACATTTGTATCTCACTGTTAATTAACATTTGGACATCTCTCTGCCTCCAGTTACAGTGCAGTCTGGATTCAAGTTATGTTAATGAACTTAGCCGCAAATATAAATCTGTGAGAAATTTCCAAATTACATGATATTATATATATTCTAGACCACTTTGGACTAGTCTTAATTCATTTTTCACTTTATTATGCCTTCAGCACTTATTGTAAATTGCTGTATTTAATGACCCTTGTTATAGATTCTAAGGTCTTAGAATGAGAACAATAAAGGAGCCAATGGCCAGTCGGCCATTGGTGCTAGTTTGAGCATTCGCCTCAACACAAAGAAAAAAACAAAGAAAAAAGCTCCGCTATAAATTGTTAAAAAAATATAGTAAAAGTGGGAATTAATTGCCTAAATAAATCTTTAAAATAGTGTTTCAAGGCTCTTCACTAGTGTGCCACGGAAAATTGCCAATTTCCTAGCTAATTATTTAAATAAATGACAATGTAATATTTTTGTGTTGTTATAACCTAAAATGATTTATGTAAGAGGCTGGCAATCGAAAAAATTTTTTTACTTGGGTATGTATTAGTGTATATCAGAGCCCGGCACTCATATCCCCCGGGGGACGAACACGTTCGGCACCTCGTATGCGTGTAACCGAACGGCTGCCGAAGTCCTCACACAGAGGATGAGGGTTGATTTAGTTTCCCTCAGCATTTCGACGCAAGCAGATCTATGTCGCTTTGTTGAGAAAACACACATGAAAAAATTGATCGCTGCTTTGTTTTCTCTATCTTTTTCTTGCATAAGATTATTTGCTGCACTCGTTTTCTTGATTCGAGGCAGAATTTGATGAAGTTTAATTTTGCGCAGTGTAAAGCAACACACGCATACAAGCAAGTGCACACATACAACTAAACTTTTTTAGCGCTCTCTTTGTGCCGGGCCCTGATCTACATCAGGGGTAGGCACAAAGAGAGCCAGCTCAAACTGTCAATGTATGCGTGCGCTTGCTTGTGTACGTAAGCTGCTTTACACTGCGCGAATCGTATGTGAAGAAACGAATAAAAAAATTAAACTGCAAGTGAAAAAGAATAATTCCGACCTAATTGTTGTTCAGAAACTCAACTATTTCCTTTACTTCTATATTGTTTGGATAACTTTTTATACGAAGGAGATCTTCTAAATAGCTATCAGTAAGACTATTTCGAATTGAATCTTTAATTAATTTCATTGTCGAAAATGTGGATTCGCTTATATTGTAATATACTTTTTACCCTATTGGGACAAAATATAAATAATGGCAAAATATTTTTAAAGTTGCCATGTAAGAAAGTGAAGCATCAATTTTCTGCGTGTAGCTGCGTAACAAAGCGACATAGTACTGCTTTCATCAAAAGTCTGTGCGACACTAGCTGTTTTTTATGCACTCAACTTGTACTTCGTGCTCACATCGGTATGCACACAGACGGCCACACGAGCAATTGCCGAGCAAAAGTGCCCGCACGGGCTATGGGCGCCCACCTCTGATATACATACCCCTAAGTTCTCTCTCAGCCCTTTTATACATAACACATATACCGGGGCCCGGCACAAAGAGAGCGCTAAAAAAGTTTAGTTGTATGTGTGCACTTGCTTGTATGCGTATGTTGCTTTACACTGCGCAAAATTAAACTTCATCAAATTCTGCCTCGAATCAAGAAAACGAGTGCAGCAAATAATCTTATGCAAGAAAAAGATAGAGAAAACAAAGCAGCGATCAATTTTTTCATGTGTGTTTTCTCAACAAAGCGACATAGATCTGCTTCCGTCGAAATGCTGAGGGAAACTAAATCAACCCTCATCCTCTGTGTGAGGACTTCGGCAGCCGTTCGGTTACACGCATACGAGGTGCCGAACGTGTTCGTCCCCCGGGTGATATGAGTGCCGGGCTCTGACATATACACACACACACAATGCAAGGCGGTGACACACAGTTTTCTTCTCACCAAGTACGGTCGCGTAGTTCAAGTCGTTCCGAAATCTCGTCAAATAAAGGAGCTTCCTGAGACCTGAGAATATACACAATTGTTAACCAGAGTCGGTTAGGGGTGGTGCTACGTACCCAAACACCTGCGGGCTCAATCGGGAGCCACTACTCCACCTGGCTTACCTTCATATTTCGTAGTTCGATAGCATCAGCTGTTCAGCAGTGTTGGTCAACGTATTCGGACACAGCTGATACGGGTAGCAGACCTGTAAGCTTACAGCCCGTAACAGCGTACATAAGCGGTGCATGCTTTCAGGCTGCACCATTTGGCGATCGTTGGAATTTTTAAAATTTTCTAAATTTCGAATCTACTGAATCTATAGATTGATAACGGCCAGCATTGGCCCCTCCCGCTGTGGCAATGCCGGTCAGTCAAATGGAGTACGAAGAGGATGGGCAAAGGGCTTCTGCCCGGCGGGTTTTAATACCGCCAGATCAGCCGAGCCAATGGTCA